>NC_081351.1:44762122-44851858 GCF_029784015.1 Lycium ferocissimum
GTCATAAATAGTATATTAAAATATCAAAATATTTGGTCAATATCTCTAGAGCTATTATTGGTAATCTTAGAGATTATATTACTATAGAGATGATTAATAATTATATTAAGAAAAAAACAAAAAAAAAGATAGCGGTTAATTGTTATAGAAAGGTAATTTACTATTATAAAGATGTTCGTTGCTGTTATAGGTTAAAAAATATTATAGAGAGGTAAAATATAACATAAAATGCTGTTTCGGGAAACCTTAAGTGTGATAGAAAATTGTTATTGTACGAGGATGTCGTTATAGAGAGGTGTGACTGATATTGAATATACTAGAAATTAGAAGGAAAAAGAAAAGTGGAGGTAATATTATTCTAATCTAGTAAATAAAAATGGAAGAGGGAAAATAAACTATTGGAAAAGAATGTTAGCTGTTAGAGCAACAATGTTAATACTTGAATATGACATTAAACGTCTAAGTTATATGTACTGATGTTATAACATATTTTTAAACAATCGATGTAATTTACTAATTTGCTATAACATGATATTTGACAAGTACAATATAAAGATTAGATATTGGAATTCTCCAACTAGACTATGATAAAAATCAGGGGCGAATTTAGGTGTAAAAACAAGGTCACGTGAACTCATGGTTATCGGATTAAACTCGGTATATTATGTGTATAATTCTTAAAATATATCTAGTGTTACTTTTTAGAACCCATGCTACAAAAAACTTAGTGGTGCACTTGATTGAAAGTTCGGTTATTTATTTAGAGGTTCAAGGATCAATCCCCACTTAATGCATTTGTTTCTCCTATTTTTAGCAGTGCATCCATACAGACAAAAAAAGAGAGAAACTCAGACCTTTTTTTCCATATGTTTAGAGAATTTAAAAAAAATCCTTACAACTATATATTTCACTTTTAAGGAAAATATGAATGTCAACAATACCGTCGTTGTTAAAATAACATATTCTAGCATTTTATGGGATGCACTACAATTTGTAACAAGGCAACTAATGTAATAAAGTCTTGATTTAATAACCAACTTAGTGGAGACTTGATCAGTTGTCGAATATTCTTTTGAGAATTCAAATTTCTTTTACTCTCTTATACGTAAAAGGAAAAAAAAAAATACGTATCTGGCAATTTAACCATTGTTAGAAAAAGAATTCTACACGAATTTTGCAAAGAAAAAAAAAAACTTCATTATCGATTTTGACTTAACTGTTTCGCAAAAGGAATTATCGAAAAAGTATACCAAATTGATTCATGAATACTAGTCTCCGATAAATTACTTTGAAATAGTGATTCATTTTCAATTAGCAATTGTACAAACATTTTTTTGCGCGGATGGTCCTTCTTCTGGGGTGGTCTTTAATTTTTGTCCCTTAAATTGGTGGTCTTTAATATTTGTCCTTCGCTTAACACCCAGAGGTCCTGGGTTCGAACTTAGGCTCAATAAAAAAAAATTAAAAAATTGCAAGACATAAGTTGGGATTCGCCTAACTTATGCCTTAAGGCAAACTTTTACCCAAAAGTGTGCCTTAAGGCCTAAATTTTGCCCAAAGTTAGGCCTTAAGGTACAGGTTTGCAAAATTCTAGCAATTTTTTCTTCTTTCTTTTTTTTTTTTTTTTTTTTTTTTTTTTTGGGGGGGGGGGGGGGGGCTTAAGAGGTATGAAACCCAACTTATGTCTTAAGGCATATGCTTTGCGAATCTCAAATTATGCCTTGCGAATTTTTTTTAAAATTTTTAACTGAGCGGGAGTTCGAACCCGGAACCAATGGGCTTTTAGCAAAGGACAAAAATTAAAGACCACTAGTTTGAGGGCCAAAAATTCCAGCGAAGGCCAATCCTGCAAATTGCCCTTGTAAAAATGGCTATTTATCAGAATCATTCTTTTATAGAAATGAGTCCGATAACTCTATGGGCTGGGCCAATCCAAATATGTGTAAAGGGTCTTTAGGTGATTTGCACAAATAGGCAGGTTCGCGCCTCTATTCAGAGTTTGTCCCCAATTATGAGTTATGACAATTGTGCATAAATAACTTTTTAAAGTTTAAATGCAACAAATTTAGACCAAAATAGACGATGCCATACACAATTTGAGAAAAATTAGAGGTGATTCAGATTGGTTTGGAGTAAAAAATCAAATTCAAAAAGCGCCACTACGACATGTGTATATCCTTTATATATTGTGTATATATTACACAGATTTTTATTGATATACACAAATATACATGATATATGAGATGAGGGAAATAAGAGAATATACAAATAAACCTCTCTATAATAGCGAAATAATTTGTCCGAAAATTTCATGGCCAATATAGTGAGCTGTTATTATATAGTATACTGGCATTTGATGTTTAGATCTCATTTAGATGTTTTAAACAAAAGTACGCCAAGAATTATCTTTCTATACTTTTTATGTTATAAAGGAAAATAATATACTTGTTAATTTTAAAATCTAAATTGATTTTCATATCTCATTAATTAAACATTGAAAAGACCAATAAATTACTAATAAATTCATAACTAGTTGTACCAGACCGATAAATAAAAAAAAATCCAAGGAACATATGCATTTAAAATTAATTGAGAATTTAAATATTTCAAGTTTGACGCATGAATTCTACAATTGTAGGTTGTTTCGCCTATTTGTGACACTATGACGCTTGAATTGATAAAGAATTTTGTTTAAATTTCCAGCAAAAGGGAATTCAATAGTTGTCTAAGAGCTTAACAATTGACTCTTCGTACTTAAAATTTACTATGTGCCTAACATTAATGATGATTACCATAAATATCTTAATATTTTATTTTTATATATAATGTATTCTTACAAAATATTATTATACAATGTTTGAGTATGGCTATTATAGAGAGGCAATATTACAAAGAGTGTACCTCTATAATGAATGCCACTGTTGTTATAGGTAGAATACTGTTATAGAGAAGTAAAACATAACATGAAAAATCGGTGAAGTAAAATATAACATGAAAAATCGATCGAGCCTCATTTTCATGAATGCCACTGCTGTTATAGGTAGAATGTTGCTATAGAGAAGTAAAAATATAACATGAATACTATTACATGCCGCCAGCTTAGGTCGAGCCTCATTTTCAGATGCCTTCTCACTTTTTAGAGTGAAATTACATCCTCTCTCTTTATGGTTAAAATCAAATGTCAATGTGCTTGAAACATAATTCAAAGTGGGACGTGATCTAGCCTTTGGGCTTAGTTTTTAGTTTTGTCTTCTAGGCATCTTCCTTAATCAGGCAAAGGAAAAGCCTTTACTCGGGTATGAATCAAATAAATAAAGTGAGTTGAACCTATTTAAATCAAATTTTTTTACGGTTATGCTACATAAGAATGGGATTCTTACGTGGTGTAACTAATATTTACTAGGCATTTATCATTAGTAGCTATAGTTTCAAATAATTACACACATAGCTAACTTTGAATAGCTAATTACAATTCATATCAAATCTGTGTATTTACAATTCTTCTTCCTCCACCATCTTCATTTTCATTCTAACCGCTCCAATTCAATAAAAAACAATACTATGCTTTTTCTCTCCATCTCTATCTTCCTCAACGACGTAAAGAACACCAATACCACCATCATTGTTCAATTCTCTGTCATTAATGTCGTTGCCATCTATCGCGGCGGCGGACTTCACCGTTTACGGCGTTGAGAAAGAAATGGTTGACAACCGTTGATGGCGGAGTGTATTTCTCAGATGATGACGACCCGGACGACAGCGTCGTTGCCTGCTCGAGTGTATTTCTCAAATCTGAGTATTTATCATTGTTGTTGCTTGAAGATGTATTTGTTTTTGTGTTAGAACACATAGAAATAAATGATTTCTGGTTGGATCCATATCGGATGACGGCGCCGTTGTCGGTGATGAAAAAATCTTCGGCGGTGTATTTAAGATCTGAGTATATTTTATTTCTTGTATCTCAGATATGAGTGTATTTTTTTTCTTGTATCTCAGATCTGAGTGTATTTCAATGTATTTGTTTTTTTTTTTTAGTGTAAAGTAAAGTGTTTCTTTATGTATTTTTTGCTTGTATTTCAAAGGAGATTTTTTTTTCTATACAAATAAATACAGTGAATTTTGAATACAACTGAATATTCATGTATTTTTTTGCATTTATGTTGTTTGAATACAGCCGAATTTAAATACAATAAGTTGAATATAGTGTAAAAGTAATACGAATGAATAAATCGAATTGAATACATCGAAATACAACTAAATTTGAATACACGTTACTGTAGCTACGAAATGTAATTAGCAAAAGTGTAGCTATGCCTAACCGCCCCCAAAGTGTAGTAATTTGTGTAAGTTGCCGTATAAAAATTGTAGCAAAAATGTGAATATGGACTATCTGGTGCCAAACTTTTAAATATGGGCTATTTATTGTCATTTATGATTCTAACTTGTCACTTGGTGTCAAGTATCCAAAAATGAGTACCTGCGTTCCACAGAAGTCAGAAGACACCCGAGCAATTTGCTGGGCTTTCCCCCCTTTTTTCTCGGTAGCGTACGGCTCGGACACGTGGTTTCGTGGACAACTTGACCCACTTGCCAATTACTCACTATCCAAAATAGGAAAGTGTGGGACCCACAAAATATATACACTCTAGTTCAGTTCAGCAAGATCAAACTTTACAATTCATCATTTTTCTTAAAATAAGAGATATATTCCCTCCATCCATTTTTACTTGTGGATTGAATTGACAAGTATTTTAAGAAATTATAAATAAAATATTTACCAATTTTATTATATCACCTATAATTCCTAAATCATTTAGTTATTGAAATTAATCAAACATACATTAAAAATTATATAACCACGAACAATTCATTGAAATTTTTTAAGTTTCAACACGATAATTGATACTCTCGCCGTCTCAATTTATGTGTCACTATTTAACTACACACGAAATTTAATAAAAAAATAAAGACTTTCGAAACTTGTGATAAAAAATAAGTCTTAACAATTTGTATGTTTATAAATTATCTTATAAAGTTAAAACGTTTCTAAGAATAGAAACGTGACACTACGTTTGGAACAAAGTGAAAAGATAAATGTGTCATGTACATTGAGACGTTGGATAAGGCAAAATACAGAACTATACCCGAAAAGTCGATATCACACCTAAACTATACGAACCTAAAGATAAAACAGATATGAAACAATAAATTATCTCTTAATTATTTAAGAATAGACATGGACACGTAAAAATGTGGGATCCACAAAATATATATACTGTCCATTACTCCTAGTTCAGTTCATCCGATCCTCGATTTCTCACTTACCTTATATATTCTGCCATTGTCAAACTTTTCAATTCATCATTTGTTGTTTCTTGAAATAAGAGAAATAATTCTATACTTTCTATATGTTCATATTTCGGTTCTCCGAGCGTCACGTTCACGGCTTTGTACTCCCAAAAGTCCACTGTTTCAATACCATGTTAAACCAGCAAAGTATCTCTTCACCAAAAATCCAATAAAAACACCCCAAAAGTTCAGTTCTTGAATTTTCTTTTGAAAAAGAATATGAAGGGGTTATTCACTAGCCCTTTGTGAACCCAATAAAAACTCAATTCCACAACCCCTTTGTGAACCCAAGTTCAGTTCTTGATTTTTCTTGGTGAAAATAAAAATAAAAATAAAAATGAAGAGGATAATAACTAGCTTTTCTTGTTCGGATCATAATGTTTCACTTACAAAGACTCCAACTCTCCTTAAAATCATCATTCTTTCTTTTATTTCCCTCTTTCTTTTCATTCTTGTTAGACGTTTTTCATCAGATATAACCCCCTTAGTGGTCCCCCCAACAACCCCATCTCAAAAATTTCCTATGTTTTTCACTCCGGCAGTAGTCGCCGGAAAAAACCCACCACCGGCGCCGGCGGAGCTCCGGCATACGGTGGTGGAGAGGACAGGGATAATTGATGAGAATGGCGCGATGACGAATGACTTTATTGTAGGGGAGTTTGATGAGGAGTTGATAGATAGTGTAGTGAATAATGGGAAAATTAATGGGAGTGATGAAGGGTTGGTTAGTGATGTTAATAGAGGAGTTTTGAAGGGTAAAATTGGGAAATTTAGAGTTTGTGATGAGAGTATGAGGGATTATGTTCCTTGTTTGGATAATGTGGAGGGAAAAGGGGAAACTTTAAAAGGAAAAGGATTGAATTGTTTGGTGCCAAGGCCTAAAGATTATAAATTAAAAATACCATGGCCAAAGAGCAGGGACGAGGTATGCAATTTATGTTTTTATTCATTTGTTATAGTGTGATTCAAGTTAATTAAGTTTCTTGTTTGGTTTTTGCACTCTAATTAATGGTGAAGGTGAATTTGACTTAACTGAATGGAAAACATTACTTAAATTTTATGTTTTGTAAGCCCTAAAGATTATAAATTAAGAAGACCATGGCCAAAGAGCAGGGATGAGGTATTCAATTTATGTTTTTATTTGTCATTATACTTCTAGTTAATTAAGTTTGCTGTTGGTTTTGCTCTATCTATACTTAATGGTGAAGGTGAATTTGACTTAACTGAATTAGTAACATGCTTTTAGTTAATTAAGTTTCCTGTTTGGTTTTGCTCCATCTTTAATTAATGGGAGATATGGGAGTGATGAGGGGTTGATGAGTGATGTGAATAGAGGAGTTTTGAGGGGTAAAATTGGGAAATTTAGAGTTTGTGATGAGAGTATGAGGGATTATGTTCCTTGTTTGGATAATGTGGAGGAAAAAGGATTGGATTGTTTGGTGCCAAGGCCTAAAGATTATAAATTAAGAGTACCATGGCCAAAGAGTAGGGATGAGGTATTTAATTTGTGTTTTATTCATTAATTAAGTTTCCTGTTTGGTTTTTGCTCCATCTTTAATTAACGGTGAAGGTGAATTGGACTTAACTGAATCACTAACATACTTTTAGGGGTTTAGTTAAGTTTCTTATTTGGTTTTTGCTTCATTTTTAATTAATGGCGATTGTGAATTTGACCAATTGAATTACAAATATTAGTTTTCGTCGAAGCTCATTTGCAGAAAGTCCATTTGGAATGTTGATTGTATAGCTGCAGTTCCCTATCTAGTTTAGGATTAGGGGAATAGTTGCAAAAGGCTTGTCTAGGACTTTTGGTGCTTGCCTAGGTTATGGGTTGGGGGAGTTATGGCTAAAGTTGGTCCTACCGACCTCTCTAAGGTGAGTATAGGTTAGGTATTAGCTCTCTTAGAATCTAACTAACTCAATAACTACTTAGGATTGGGAATGTGGAAGCTGCTACTTGATAGGCACACGCCCCATGTTTTCGTCACCTAATTTTGCCTCTTGTCTTCTAACCATGTGCTATGTATATTGATCTTGCGTTTGAACTTGCTATTCTTGGATCACTATCGTTATTGATACTCTGGTCAATGTTATCGGCAATGAGCTCACCACATATGTCAGTCATCCAATTAATTAGAACCTGATTTAATTACTTATGTAGAAAATTATGGTATTTCTCTAACCATTGTTGGTCACTATCTGTTTTCTTCTCTCTCATTTTCCTGCTAGAGGGAAAATGCCACAACTGTTTATCTGGTTTGAGCTGTGATGACACTCATTAATCCACAATTTTTTTTCTTCACATTTCAACACAGTCTGTCTAGATGTATGAACATTTGTAAGTTTTAAAAATGAATGAGAGAACCATATTAAAAGTTAGGTTCTTATCCACCATTATTAATGATATTAAAAACAAAAAGAGAGTGTGGTCCTTTGTGTTTTATTTGAAGATTCACGACATTACTTTTAAAGCTGTAACTTTAAACAGATCTGGTTTTCCAATGTGCCCCGTACACCCTTTGCCAAAGATAAAGCAGGCTATAAGTGGGTAAAAAGGAAGGGAGACAAGTACATATTTCCAGGATATGGTGCAAATCAACATTCAGATCAGATTTCCAAGGTACTTGCTTTCTCCACTTCCTACTTTGTTTATGTTTCATCAATACTACTTAACTATGCTATTATTTTCATGCAACTATAGATGGTTTCAGAAATTGCTTTTGGCCGACGAACAAGAGTTGCCATGGATATTAATTGTGGAATAGCGAGTTTCGGTACATATCTGATGGACCGCAATGTCAGCACATTGTCTATTGCAACAAAAGATGTGCATAGCAATCAGGTTCAATTTGCATTGGAACGTGGAGTGCCTGCTATGTTAGCAGCATTTACTACACATCGTCTGTTGTTCCCTAGCCAGGCATTTGACTTGATACATTGTTCCAGATGTAGCATAAATTGGACCCGTGATGGTATATTTCACTATAGATTTCTATTCATCCTCAAGTTTTTGTCCAAGAAATCGTTCAGAGTCTTGTTACTTTCAAGACTTAGCTGAAGTGTTTTGTTATGGTACAAATTATCTGGTGTAAAGCTAGGTTTTGATCTTGTGACATGCCTTAAAATATTCTTTTCTTCGTTTAACTACAACCAGTGTCATTCTCCTCTTTAAAAGGAAAAAAAATGGTGGACATGTGGGTATAATATCGGAAATAGAAAAAACCAGCTTGTGAGCTTTTACAGATATTTCTCTTTAATAAGGAAATTGTATTTTGTATCTCAATGTAAGCATTTTTTGGGCTTATTCTCTTCCTCTGCCACATTATATATATTAATTAGGGGTAGATCTCATTTCCAACCTAATTTCTGGCTTCTTATCTACGGTGTTCTTTGATTTTCCGATGAAGATGGCATTTTGCTTCTAGAGGTAAACAGGATGCTTAGGGCAGGAGGATATTTTATCTTGGCAGCAGAACCTGTTGCACCATTTAAAGGTAACAGCTTTATCATTATCTAGCAATAGGGCACCATCAAATAGAGGCTGGTGCGAGTTTAAAATGTAAACATGAATCTTCAGGACTAGTTTCTGTTAGCTAATTGCGCAAAGCGTCCATCTTTAGCTTTCTCTTTATGTAGCACAAGGAAAGTCAGAGATTTTTTATGAGTTGTGAATCTTCTTTTAAATTAAATGCTATGTCCATCGTTTTGGTGTCTTTCCCTTAGCATTATATCGCTACTGTGAGCTGTTCTGACTGTGGTAATACGAAATGTTGCTTATGCTTTATGTACCTTACTGTTATACAGAAATGGAGGATCTTACTCAACGCCTATGTTGGGAATTATTAAAGAAGGAGGGCGACATTTCTATTTGGAGGAAGCCTTTGAATAACAGTTGCTATCTCAGTCGCGCTCCAGCAGTTCAACCTTCTCTATGTGATGCTGGTGATGATCCAGATAATGTCTGGTATTTCCTACTCTATTTTGCCAACTGCATAATATAGTATGCTGTAATTTCTGCAATTTGATGCTTGTCTAACATTTTCCTTGGGCTCCTGTTGATTCATTAACTCATAATCTACTAGTCCTATTTGCTGTTTGTTTTCTGCATGAATTTATCTTCAGAGAGTATGTCCGTGTGTGTGTATATATTGCTCATTTTACCGATTCTTTGTGGCAGGAATGTAAACCTAAAGAAATGTATTACGCAATTACCTGAGAACGGCTATGGAGCTAACATGACTGCTTGGCCTGCACGCCTTCACTCTCCACCAAACAGGCTGTTTAGTATAAAAATGGATGCTGAATTATCTAGGAGGGAAATTTTTAAAGCAGAGTCAAAATTTTGGAACGACATAATAAGGGGATATATTGGTGTTTTCCGTTGGAAAGAATTAAACCTACGAAACGTGATGGACATGAGAGCTGTATATGGCGGGTATATTTCATTTAAAAGAGTCGGATGTATTCATTCCATTTTATATGCTCTGCTGACATCTAAAGCTTTTGCTGTTCGTAAAAGAAGGTTTTAACTGTTGATATGTTTTGGTAGATTTGCAGCTGCTTTGCATGATTTCGACCTCAACTGCTGGGTTATGAATGTTGTCCCCGTTAGTGGTTCTAATACATTGCCTGTTCTGTATGACCGAGGTCTCATTGGAGTCATGCATGACTGGTAAAAGACACTCCTCTTTCTGTCGATGGTTTTGCCATCAAATGATTATTAGCTTTTTTAAAGTCAAATAATCTGAGTTGGTGATAGATCATATACTAAACCAAACAAGTACATAATTTACATGTATGACCACAGAACATCTCAGTTTGTACTCTAGTTGATCATGTATCAAACGAATAATAGGGTTGGCTTACACCAAAATCAATTTCAATGGTTTGGCAAAAAAAAAAAAAAAAAACTCTTACCAAAAAATTAGAATGTGGACACGAAAAGCTTGACCAGTTTGAATCCTATTGTTTTGGAATCCAGGTGCGAGCCATTTGATACTTATCCAAGAACATACGATTTAATCCATGCAGCTGCTCTTTTGTCAGTAGAAAGAAACAGGTATAGTACTTCTTGACCTAGCCTTAACTTACCTATCAATGTGATTCATCTAAGTGGTTCATTTTATGTGAAGGTGATTATATATTCTCAATTCTTATTCCCACATTCATGCAGATGCAATGTGACAACTATCATGCTAGAAATGGATAGAATTCTTCGACCTGGGGGACGGGTTTATATTCGTGACACCACACCTGTTATCGAAGAGCTCCAAGAAATTGCAAATGCCTTAGGATGGGTGCCATTTAAGTATGATAGCAGTGAGGGACCTCATTCAAATTGGAAGCTTTTGATTGGCGAAAAGCGTCTATGATATGGTTGCATTTCCTTCCCTGTCACCCCCCAAAGTTTTGGGGCGACGGGGAACAAATATATATATATATATTTACATATTTTTATGCGACGCCTTGTTTTTATTTTTAAAGAAGGGCAAAAGATGGTGTAATAGAAAATTGAAAATGCCTCATATTGATTATACTCTATAAACTAATTCAAAATATGTATGCTATGATATTTTCAAGGGAATGCACTGACCATATTATTGACACCCCTATTTTATTTGTCACCACTCACTAGATAGAAATATTTTTCATTTTTCTTTTTTCTTCTTTATTGTAATTACTTTAGCAATTTGGTTACTTTGAGTTTAATTTGTATTGATTTAACTTTATAAGTTATCTTTTGTTACTCAGTTCAAGAAAACTTAAGAGAAAAAAGAAACATCAGATTACACAGTATTTATTTTCATTGTTGGTTAAATTGTTCCTCCAGTTTGTTAAAGCTTTCAGATTTTCATGAAAGGAGGAAAGGTTAAAAAGAAAAAAAAGAGTAATAGCAAAAGGACGGAGTACTCACGAAGTGACGATATTGTATTTTTGGCAATGACTACTGTAAAAGTGACCGAAACTGGAAAACAAATGGGTGGGATTCCATGCAAAAAGAAATACGCACCTGACAGGCTGGTACAACGTCAAGCAATATTAATTTATGATAGTTAAGTTATAAAATAAGGTGAGAATATATACTAATTAACTACGATTTAGTGATAAGGGTGTTTGTGAATACGTGTGTATTAAATAATGTATATATCTTCGCCTTATTTTATACTTTAACCATAGTAAATTAGTAAAATTTAGTGTAAACTATCTGTTGCAGCCCGCAGGTAAGTTTTTCTTAATACCTATTTGACATTAGGGGTCGTTTGGTATGATGGATAAGCAAAAATAGTACTAGGATAAAAATTTCATACCGTCCTATCTCACGTTTGGTTGAGATAAAATTGCGGGATATTGTTTTGCACATGGCTACTGAACTTTATTCGCTGTATTAAGTCGTAAAATTACGTTTTATACTACTCCCTCCGTCCTATATTACTTATCCACTTTCCCCTTTACACCCCCTTTAAGAAATCATAAATAAAAGTGTACTTTTACAATATTAATCTTCTCTCTCTCTCCAATAAATTGTACTCTAATTAATATTGGCTACTTTCAAAAGCAATTAATGCTAATGTCAAAATAGGAAAACTTTAATTAATTCTATTTTGATTTTATAAATGAATAAGTATTTTTGACTGATATATTTAGTAGGCGTTTCGACATGCGATTTCATCTCATGAGATGAAATCCTGAGATGAAATCAGCGTTTAGACATGCGATTTCATCTCTGATTTCATCTCATGAGATGAAATCCCAAATCAACCAAAAAGGCATGATTTGGGATTTAAAATCATGATTTCAAAAAAAAAAAAATGTAAAATTTGACCCATATATTTATATTTTGTAAAAAAAGACCCATAAGTTGGTAGATATATTTATCAATCATGTTTACCAACCATAATTTGGTAGATATATTGTTAAATTTAAACGCCTTGTGAGAGGATTATATTAAAGAGTAGTTACATTACTATTCATGTTAAATTTTCCTTTTTATTGAGAATAATACTAATTAACTACGTTTGATAAATTGATATTGTATTTTTTAGAAAGGCCTTCTTGTAGCGTATTAATTTTATTATGAACTATGATTTACTCATTTGGTAAGATTGTATAAGAATTGAATTTTTTTTGAAGGTTTTCACAACTTGTGGGGTTTTTATGTTTATAAAAAAAATCTTACTTGTCGCTTAACTTAAGAAATCTAAATGTATGTTACAATATTATGTATTTCATATTGGCTACTTTTAAAAGCAATTATGCTGATGTCCAATAGGAAAACTTTTTAATTAATTCTATCTAATATACCAACTAATATGGAACGGAGGGAGTGCATGTTAATTTCTCGGAAAACACAGCACGGTTGAAAAACCGAAGTCCTTAAATTTGATTCCGTGTTTCTGGAATTCCAATTATTCCGCCTGCATGTTAAACTTTTCTACTATGAAAGTTGTACGAAATTATGACAAAAAGTCATAGATATCCACATGTATCGTCAGCTAAATATATCTACAGTATTAGTAGTTTATTGACCAATTTCGACAAGACTACAAAATCCCCAGCAAACCATCAACAACAATCCAAATACATAGAACTAAAAACTTTTTTTTTGGGTAGATTGGAAGCGGGATTGCTCTCTAATTCTAATTATAGTTCCTTAATGAGCAAACATCATATCCTTAAACTCCTCAAAATCAAGCTTCCCATCTGAATTTTTATCATAAACATTAATCATGCTCTTGCAATCTATCCCACATTGCTCATCCCACAATCCTAATCTTGACAATGCTCTTTGCAGCTCCTCGCAACATATAAATCCATCTCCATTTGTATCGAAAACTCTGAAGACTTTCGGAAGGTCATTTTCTACTATAATATGTTTTCAATGAGCATCGTACTTACTGCTTTCTTTAATATTTGCTTTTGTGATGGCATCATAGAAGAAGAAAAAATCAATGGAGTCTAGGCTTGTTTTCCCGATTAGCAGCTCAAGCTCCTGGCTTGAATTAACACCTATGGTATCAAGAAATCCCTTTAGCTCATCAAGGCTCACAAGGCCATCACCATTCTTGTCAAGCTGTGAGAAGATTCTTGACACATTAATTGAGTTGATTGAACAATAAAGCTATCGGGGCTTTCAACAACACGAATCTGAATTAATCGAGCCAGTATATTTCTTATGCCAAATGCTTAAAAAGAAAAGAACAATGAAGCTATTAGGACTTTCAATGACGTGAATCTGAATTAATCGGGCTGGTGAATTTCTGACGCCAAATTATGCTTGGAGAAAGACTTCAAGAAGATGTGTTATAGTATATCAATCAAGTCTCGTTGAAGACTTGAAGTACATGGATTTGCGGAGTGTCCAATATATAATGATGGAACTAGGAAAGAATAATAGAGAGTTGAGAAGAAATCCTAAGAAACAACAATGGCACGATACTACTTGTGATTGAAATTGGAGGAATATAATATAGGAAGTTTCTTGGAAGATGGGGTTTTTGTAAGATAATAAGCGGACCTTTTAGATTCAATCCAAAACAAAATAGTACTCCCTCCCGATTAAAAAAAGTGTTCACTTAACTTTTTTTTCTTGAGTAAAAAAAAGTGTCCACTTATCAAATCAAGAAAGAATTAACGTTCTTTTTTCAGATTTGCCCCTATTAAGTGTTATATTATCAAATCCCAATGCCTATTTAATTAGGGATAGTTTTGTCAAATTACTTATTTTTGTTTAAGAGTTAGTGTTTTCTTAAGAGATATGCAAATGTCTAAGTGGACTCTTTTTTTAATCCGGAGGGAGTATTGTAGTAGTTTAATTTCCGTGTTTTGCCGTTAGCTAGAGATCCGTTCATCCTTGACTTTATATAATCAATACATGCATATAAATAAACTTTGTAGAAGTTTCCTATATTTGTCTTTATCAACTGCCAATATCGATTGGGTGTTAAAGAAATGCCAACTCTTAACGAATTTATTCACAATGGAATGAAGAAGCCTGTCAGCAAAACATTAGAGTTGGTTTGGTGAGAGGTCTTAGATAAA
Organism: Lycium ferocissimum; assembly: GCF_029784015.1. NCBI lineage: Eukaryota > Viridiplantae > Streptophyta > Magnoliopsida > Solanales > Solanaceae > Lycium > Lycium ferocissimum. The sequence continues at coordinate 44,776,511 of NC_081351.1, forward strand.
TAGTTTCATGGTATTATATGTGATATTATTTTGTATCATGTTTGGTTGATATTTGAGCCATGTATAATTAATACCAGGATTATTTATACACCAAAAGATGTATTATCTTATATGGCCACCACCACCATGGGTTAATTTATCCATGGATAGTTTGTACATGAAAGAATTAAAATGACAAAGCTATCCTTGTTTTGTTCCAAAAAACCTATAAAGGCCAAACATCCAAGATATAATTGTAACAAATTGTTTTTTAGTTTTAAAAATAAATAAATACTCAAATGACATCTTTTGTGTCCAATTTTAGTGCAATGAGTGAATGAACCAAACACCCAATAACAAAAAAAAAAAAATACCTAGATTACTAATCCCTTGCATTATTAATCCATGTATAACTTGTCTTTGAACCAAACAACTCTGGTGATTGTTGGGTCATCATATATCAGTACAAGAAAAAAAAGAATTCTGATGAAAGAATTCATCACCATTCCGTCATTATTGGACTTGGTGATGGATTTGTGACAAATTCTTGACCGTCACATATTCACTAGTTTTAAAAAAATTTGTGACTAATCTGTCTCAAATGCTTATGATAGATTTGTGAGTTGTGACGGAATATCCGTCTTTATTAGAGATGAATTTTGCTAATCTTTCACAAAATATTTGACATGATAAAGATCAGATCTGTCACAAATAGTGGTGGACTAAAAAGAAATAAGTTTGCCACAAAATAAAATTTTATTTTAAAAATAAATAATTATTAAATACTTCTGCCATCTCAATTTAAGTGTCTTACTTTCCTTATTGGTCTGTTTCAAAAAAGTGTCTCGTTCTATATTTATTAAGTTTTTCAATTCCAATATTCTACATGACAAGTTTAATATCACAAGATTTAAAGAACTACATACATTTTTAATTTAAGACCACAAAATTCAAAAGTCTTTATTTATTTCTTAAACTCCGTGCCTCAATCAAACTAAGACACTAAAATTGGGACAGAGGGAATAATATTTTATAATAATTTCTAAAATATTTAATAATTTATTAAGTAATACTTATTACCTAATAATTGAATAAAAAATCATATCTCCGAAAGGTTGCCTACTCACTCTTTTATACTAACCAATTACACTATAAGTTTCATTGTTTTCCAATGCGAGACATTTGTTTTGCCAAATTTTATGATGGAAAGATCCGTCAGAATTAGTCACTAATTGGTGTGGCGGAATATTCCGTCACAAAATCAAATTATTTAATTAAAATTTGCGTTGTTAAAAATATTGTGACAGAATCACAAGTCTGTAGCAATTTTGTAAAGGATCATTATTCTTTTTGTCTTAAATTTGCGATGGTTGTAACGGAATCCTTATTTTCGTCTTAAATTTGTGATACAATTGGGGCAAACCATCATTTCCGTCATAAATTTATAAGTGAATTGTTACGAATCATCATGTCCGTCCCAATTTCGCTCATATTGATTGATTTTGTCATAATATCTTCTCAAATTTGTCATGAAATTATGATGAACTTGTCCGTCACAAGTATCCGTCACAATTTTGTATTTTCTTGTAGTGATTGATGGCAAGGATAAAATGCCATCGATGATTCGATGACTTCAAAGAATGCTAGGCATAGCAAAAGTGCGAGGAAGGTTGCACTTTTGAAGAAATTCTTCATTGGGGAGCTTGATTGGTCACTCCCTTCCATCCATAACTTGAGATTGTCAATAAAGCAAGTAAAAATTGTGATTTGTGAATATATTTCCGTAGGTGAAGGCAGTGGCAGAGCCAAATTTTTTATTTAGGGGGTTAAAAAATATAAAGAGGTAAACATACGAAGAAGCCAAAAGGGATCATCATCTACTATATATACGTAAAAACTTATTTTAACCTTGTATATATGGTGTAATTTTTCGCCGAAGGAGGTTCAGAACCCCTAGCCCCTTACTGGCTCTGCCCTTGGGTGGAGGAAGGTTGCAGATATGATGGATATTTTGGGAAGATGAAGAGGGGTGAAGAAGACGGGGGTGTATTTATAATTTTTAAGTATTCTTTTTAAAGTTAATAACAGTTATTTCCATATTGGTTCGTTATACACACATATATTGAGAGATTGGCTAAGCACAAAAATAGTGTATCTTAGATACATTCGGAAAAATGTTTGGTGTGTAAAACTATTCTCATGCTAAAAGGGTGTATAAAAGGAATTTGAGTACAAACTCGGGAGGCAAACTATGTATTTAGCTAAAGTATATTACTAATAAAGTTTTACAAGACTACAAATCCCCAGCAAATCATCAACACACCATTTCAAATGCATAGAACTAACACATTTTTTTGGTAGATTGGAAGCGGGATTACTCGCTCATTCTAGTTACAGTTCCTTAATTAGCAAACATCATATCCTTAAACTCCTCGAAATCAAGCTTCCCATCTGAATTTTTGTCATAAACATTGATCATGCTCTTGCAGTCTTTCCCACATTTCTCATCCCACAATCCCAATCTTGACAATGTTCTTTGCAGCTCCTCGCAACATATAAATCCATCTCCATTCGTATCGAAAACTCTGAAGACTTTCAGAAGGTCATGTTCTAGGAAAATATTTTCGCGATGATCGTGCTTATTGCTTTCTTTAATATTTGCTTTCGTGATGGCATCATAGAAGAAGAAAAAATCAATGGAGTCTAGGCTTGTTTTTCCAACTAGCAGCTCAAGCTCTTCTTGGCTTGAATTAATGCCTATGGTTTCAAGAAATCCCTTTAGCTCATCAAGGCTCACAAGGCCATCACCATTCTTGTCAAGCTTTGAGAAGATTCTTGACACATTAATGGAGTTGATTGGGGACATCTTGACTGCTGCAATTGAACAATAAATCTATCAGGACTTTCAACAACGCGGATTTGAATTAATTGAGCTAGTGAATTTCTGATGCTAAATTCGTGAAAAGAAAGGAACAATAGAGTTGTTCAGGCTTTTAGCAAGGCGGATCAAAATTAGTCGGACCAATGAATTTCTGACGCCAAATTATGCTTGGAGAAAGACTTCAAGATGTGTTATAGTGGAATATAATATATCAAGTCTTCTTGAAGTACATGAATATGGCGAACAGTCCTATATATAACAAAAAAGATGGAACCAGGCAGAATTGATAAGAAATATCCGCTGTCCTTTCCTTGTACGGAATACGTACCTAAAAAATAACAATCACAAGGCACTATTTGTGGTTGAAATCAGAGGAATATAACATAGGAAGTTTCTTGGAAGAAGGGTTTTTTTGTAAGATAATAAGCAGACCTTTTAGAGTCCATCCAAAACATATAGTAATTTCTGTGTTTTTTCGTTTGTTAGAACTTAGAAGAGATCCATCCATCCTTGACTTCATATATAAAAATAATTTTTTTCGAAGTTTCCTTTGTCTTTATCAACTTCCAAAAGGAGAATAACAGAAGTACGGGCCTAGGGGCGGATGTACCAAGAGATGAAAAAGTGAATTTACAATTAAAAAATTGACACAATTTATATTTAGGGTAAATTTTATTTATGTACATATATATTAACTTTTCAACACCCCGAACATATATTACAATTGTATATTTAGGTTCAAACATTATTTAGTTTTCTGTGTTTTTTTCTAGTGAAAATCTCCATGACTTCATATATAAAATAACTTTTTCGAATCCTTTGTCTTTATCAACTTCCAAAAGGAGAATAACACACAAATTTCGAGAGATTGGGATTCGATGTCTTACCAGGTAGTATTAGAATGAGAAAAGGTCATTCGAAATTGTCTATGTTTCCTCTTCGTTAATAGTTGAGGTTAAAATTGCTCGTGCCTGTTATCAAATCGGCTATTACTTGTCCTTTTTCACTAACGAAAAGTGAATAGCATCACAAATTGCCTGATTTTAAACGATCTATGACATAAATAAGAATTTTTCATAGTTCAAGAGTATATTTAGACTTTCTTCCCAAGCGACAAAAATAAATAGAAACACATTAGCTTAAAACTTATCTTTTTCCTTCATCAATAATTATACCTAACTACAAGATCATCAAGTGACAAAAATAAATAGAAACACATTAACTTAAAACTTATCTTTTTCCTTCATCAATAATTATACCTAACTACAAGATCATCATTTCTTCGTAGTAAAAGATAAAAAAAAAATCTATACATTAATGGTGTAAAACGTATCTAGGAAGACAAGTTATTTCTTTTAAAAAAAAATACAAGTTATTTCTTTTAAAAAAAATTATGTGATAAGTATGACTAATTGGTGACCTAAAAAGAGAATTTTGATTTATACCACCATTCTGTATAACTAAATGAAGAAAAGATAGTACTGTAACACAAATTCAAAATTGCCCTAAACAACTTAAATCACGACTCTATTACATAGCTTACCGCAGTCATTTTTTCGAGCACAGACAAGCGAAAGCTTTTACAAAGAGCGTTAAATAATAGACCTGAAAATAGGGCTTTTGACATGAACAATACTTCAAGACTATAAGCTTCTATGACACTTTTGGAACATCATACTAGCTAGTGCCAGCAATAAATTCTTTGTAAGAGTGATTAGTTTGTTTTACTATTTTTTTAATAGATATTCTCCTTGTAGCTCTTGTAAATAACCAAAGTAAAATTTAACTTTGCCGGAAAATTTTATAATTTTTGCAAATATGTAAGTGTGATTTTATTTTATAAGATTCTTTTTTTTTTTTAAATGAGAATACTTTAACTGCTAGAAATAATTACTTAAACATAATTTATTTCAATTTTTTTTATAATAAAATTACTTATATATTTTTATTTTTTTAAAACGAAAAAAATGTTAATGTGAAGAAATGATGATTTCTTAGTCAGACAGAATTATTGACGAGGAGACAGATAAGTCTTAAATAAACCTTGAATTATGCGAAGCGGTTACTTATGTCATTTTCTTATGTATTAAAATCAGGCGAATCGTGGTGCTAATCAATTTTCGTTAGGTAAAAAGAACAAATATAATCCAATTTGGTAATATTGATGAGGTGATTTTGACCGGAACTATTATTGAAGGACAAAAGAGAAAATTTCGCTAAATTCAGGAACAATTTTTTTTTTTTTTTAAAAATTACATAGGGGGTAGGGAAAGGGGAAATGGGGGAGGGGATTATAATGTGGGGATTCGAACCCTCACCAATAAGGTAAAAGTTCAGGTAGCCAACCAACTGAGCTACTAGATCCCTACCAGGAACAAATTTAAACCTTTGATGTAATAGAATTTAAGAAATTTATACTCCTAATAGAAAACTACTTTCTAGTACACATCACATAATTCAATTAATAAAAGATATGATATCAGCATAGACCCATCAACATCATTCAAGAAGGTAACCTTGGATGTGGCACTTCCATAGAGAATATAACAAAGAAGAAAACTTTCTTTGTGCCTTTCAATCTTAACCTTGCGTTTATTATTTTGTTTTGTTATCTTTTCGTTCTTGTTCTTTCGGCGAACTGAGGGACCTTGGCCCCCAAAGATTCTCTCTTTATTTTTGTCTCGAGCTAAATTTAAGAGCCATGCAAGCGCATAGGGAGCAATTGATAACTCAATAGTGAAAATTCAAATAAATTATAGCATAGATAAGAATATCTCAATACAACAGAGAACTAGAAAATGATATATAAATCTGAATACACCCAAATCCAATAGCAATATTATTGGAGAACAAACACATCAACAAGATAGAATGAATGAAAGAGAAGAAAATGAAACGAAGAAGAAGAATGAAGTAAATGAGTTTTCGGAGTCTACGAAGTTGTCTGAAGATTAGGAATTGCGATCTCAGTCAAAATGCCCAAAGTGAAAAACAACGTGTCAAAATAAGAGCCATTGATTGAGATCTTTGCTGGATATAATCTACACCATACATATGCATACTACTACAACTGATTGCAGTTGTATGAGGACGTGAATGACACACATAGAAGAATAAATTAGTTACTTCTTCTTAGCTGTAGATGAATAGAAAATAGACAAGTGTAAATACTATTTTTCTTTTTCAATTATTCTTTGTATACATAAGTTGTATAAAAAGGGGTATTTGCATAGATGAATATACACATAAATTTCTCTACAATGTTTGTCTTCTTCATTTATGTTATAAGGAGCACCATCTAGAAGTATCTGAGTATAATTATGGGATATAACCTAAAATATAGAACAGAAAGTAAACTGATCAGTTTTGTTAATAAAAAATAATTAAACACAGTACTATAATTGTACTTTACGAGTTTTCATTTCCTAATGCATACTACTACAGCTGACTGTAGTTGTATGAGCACGTGAATGACACACATAGAAGAATAAATTATTTACTTCTTGTTAGCTGTAGATTAATAGAAAATAGACAAGTGTAAATAGTATTTTTCTTTTCCTCTTATTCTTTGTCTTCTTCATTTATATTATGGTATCAGAGCACTAAAGGCTCCTCGATCCAATTTTCTACTTTTCCAGTTGTAGCTTTCATCTTCCTTTCACTGTAAAATAGGAGACAACACTTATGTTACAGTAACTCAAGCTGGAACCACAACTCAAATTGACTCCAGTCATCCTTTTTACCTTCACTCTGCAGATTCACCTGGCATGAGCTTGACGAATTTCATTTTCGATGGAAGAGGCTTTCAAGGATGGAGAAGAACCATCTTTATATCTCTTTCGGCTAAAAATAAAATTGAGTTCATTGATGGTTCCGACAAAGTTCCAGATCAGATGCATCAGATTTTCAGGCGTGGAATAAATGTAATGACATGGTAACTTCATGGTTACTCAACTACCTATCAATAGACATATTTGACAGCGTCATTTATTCAAAAACTACAAAGGATTTATACACAAATCTGGAACAGAGGTTTGGACAGTCAAATGAAACTAAACTCTTTTATTTACAGAAGGAAATCGGTGATATTATTTAAGGAAACAATGATGTGGCAAGTTATGTCACGAAAATGAAAAGGCTCTGGGATGACTTAGACTCATTAAATACAGATAATAAGTGCAACGGCAATTGTGTTTGTTGGGGAAAAGCTAAGTTGACTAAGTCTCTAGAGGATGATATGCTTATCAAATTTCTTATGGGGATCAATGTGATCTATGATCCAGCCAGGAGTAGCGTCCTGATGATTACACCCTTGCCTAATCATAATCATGCCTATGCCTTGCTCTTGCAGGATGAAAATCAAAGGGAGGCTTATGTTAATGCCATGTTTCCACTGGTTCTTCTTCTTTTACGGATGGAAAACAAGGGCAAGTTTTGTCTCAATCTTATGCAGAAAATCCGGGTTATGCAGTTGTTAATCAAGCTTATGAAAATCAGAAATCAAATCATCTAGTCAAGGAGGTTGAGAAATTAGATCTCAACAAAATTTCTAGCAAAGCAGCCTAACTTCTTTTGCACTTACTTTTTTTAAAAAAAAAACCGATCACATTAGGGAAGGTTGCTATAGGTTGATTGGGTTCCCACTTGATTTATTAGTAAATACCAAACCAAGAAAATTTCAACCTACAATCAGAAGTAATGCAGTTTCAACTGAGGAAAGAGAAGTAGTGAACCACAACCCAAACATAATAGCAAACATGAATCAATTTCTGACCAAAGATCAATACTCTCATTCACTACAATATTACAAAGGAAAGGAACTAGCAGAAGCATCATCTTCAGTGGTCCTACTGATGCAAATAGCAGTGGAAATGTAAATGTAGCTTCTAGTATAGCTTACACACAATCTTTGATTTGTCTTGCTACTATGAATTCTAGTTCCTGGATTATGGATTCAGGGATATCTGAGCACATGTGCTTCAACTCCAAAGTTTTCAAATTCTTAACTCCTTTACCTATTCCCATGTTTATTATTCTTCCAAATTTGTCTCAAGTTAACATTACTCAAAAGGGCAGTGTGCCTATTTTTTCCGATATGATACTTGAAAATATTTTATATGTGCCATCTTTCAACTTAATGTCAGTACACAAGTTTATTAGGAAATTTCAGTCTATTCTCTTATTCACTCCTATTGGATGTCTTTTGCAAGCCCCTTTTATGAAGAATGCTCAATCTTTTGGTGAACCTAAGGATGAGCTTTACTTACTTCAGCCTGATAGTACTACCAATAGGGGTTACTTTCGAAAACACAAAATGTAGTAGTTTTACAAGACTGTCCGCAATCTATTTCAGTTTCATTTTCTGTTTCAATTTCTATCAAATCAAAATCTGATGTAATTCTCTGGCACAAGAGATTAGGGCATTTGTCTTTTAATGCAATGAAGAATATCAATTTTATTAAAATTGATTCTATTTATGAATGCACTTGTGATGTTGTCCCATGGTAAGGCAAACTAGGACATCCTTTTCTATAAGTCATATCAAATCTAAAAATATTTTTGAACTTATACATATTGATACATAGGGACTGGAACACTCCATAAATCTGGGTCAGGTGTGAATGTGTAAAACTAGTATTAAGATGATATTTTAGCTATATGAATCCATTCGGGATGAATTTAGGTGATAAACAGTCGTTTTGAAGTCAAACCAAATAGTGAAGTTCGTAAGAGTTCTCAAACTCGTCTAAATTTCGGTAGGTTTAACTTCTAAGCCAGTTTCTTGAAAATCCGTTGAGAATTTGGGAAATCTTCCTTAACAAAAGTTGTAGATCTTTGAAATGTTTTTCCAACTGTATCCAACTGTATATGATGGAGCTAAACGGAGCTTTGTGCTAGAAGTTATGCCCATTTTACTAAACATCGTCAGTACAGTGGAAAAATTAGGCGTGCGCGTCGCCCTGCGCGTCTCCGGGCGTGACGCCCCAGGCTAAGTTTTCAGAAAACTCAAAATTTTGACACTGTAAAAAAATATACCGTGCGCGGCATCCCACTTGACGCGCCAGGCCATTTTATGCCTGAAGCGATTTTTCTTGAATTTTATAAAACTCTAACTTCGTAAAACTCTTCCCCACTTCTTTTTGGACGACTTTTTGAGAGGAAACAACCTTAAGACTTCCCCAAAACATCTAAGGTAAGTTCTTGATCAATTCCCATCATTACTTCATCATTGTAATACTAAATTGACACTAGTTCATCTTCCCAAATCCTAGATTATTGAAAGCTCAAGAAAGGAGAAGAAGAGGGCGTGTGGAATTTTGTCTAAAAGGTAAGAATTCTGATTTTTCTGGGATTATTAATGAGGCTGGGACTAGTGTAGAGCATACTACAAGATTATAATTCACATGAGGATTCAAGAACAAGTTTTAAGGCTAGAAAAGCCCTAGTTTTTTTTTTTTTGAATAAGGGTAGAAATCCCTAGAATTGATTAAAGTTCTAATCTTTATCATCTAAACCTATTGTAGAGTGATTGTTGAAACTTGAAAATTCTATTGTACCATTTTAGCGGGATTTGAGGTATGTCTCTTATGAAAACCTTCTTTTGACGAATGTCTCTTTTTCGAACATACTTTTTCAAATGTTTAAGGTGTTGTTTGGTAAGGTTTGTGTGCGTGAGGGACAAGCCCGCATTAAACCTTTATGTGCATATATTATATAGATGTGTATATGATTTCCCTTATTGAAGGATGATTGGAATTGAAATATAAAGCTTTAATCTTTGAACATGGATTACCCCATAAGGGATGCTTAAACTTGATTTTGGAAAGCTTGGATATTTCATGTGGTTTTCCCTATCAACGAGTTTCGTTGAATTGAAATAGAATAATGATTTGAACTTGATTTCTAAATCGGTTAATGATATTACTATACCCTTATTAATGGGATGAGGAGCATAATTCATAATGAGTGAATCGACTTCATAATTCAGCTATTACGCCATGATTCTATTGTTTGTGTTTGGCCTAGCTACTAGGGAGGAAGGGTAGCCACTATGGATCCTAGTGAGGTTAGCCTAGCCATTCGGTAGGAAGAGTGGCCATCAAGGATTCGCAATCCCGGTGTGGTCTCTGCCTAGCTATTCGGGAGGAAGGAAAGCCATTGGGTTTGATAACCCCGATGTGGTGCTTCTATGCAGTTTAGGAAACCTTAAATGGTCATCCCTTCGTTATGTTGATTTGGGCCTGTATTGCCATGTATTATAGTTTGATTGCCTGTGAGTGGCTTATTGATGATCTTGAGTTCATAATAGAAAGACTTAAATGTGATAAACGACATAATGAGTTGAAATTGATTTATTTCTTCTTTAACGGTTTTCATTAATAGTGTTACTAAGTTTGGTTATTTATTCTATCTCTGAATTTCAAACTGCTTTTATTGACACCATTTTACTGATCCTTATTAGATTATTTTGTTATATTAACTATTGTCCCGGAAACACTCGTTGAGTACCTAATACTAAGGCATACCATTGTTGTTTTTGATGGTGTGATAGGTAACATTAAGGAGCAAGTTCGTGATACGCGCGCGGATTAAGAGAGCTTGCTATTTTCTATACTATTTGGTGAGCCCACATGCTTGTTTGTGGGGCACCATCCTATATTAGTTATTGTTTTAGTTTTTGGGTTACGTCCCGAAGTTAGATTATGTTTTATTTATCATCTTAAAGGCTCCATAGATAGACGTTATTTCTATGGGTAGTTGTTGAAGTCATTGCTTGACTCTTTGGGTGTTGCTATGTTTTATAAAGATACATTTATGACAGACTTCCGCTGATTTTATTATTTGATGGTGATCATGAGTTAGTTAGCTATTTATAACATATTGATATAATTGTTGAAAGATTATCGAAAGAGATTAGATGTTTATTTATTTTATAAGGTGCTTCCGGTGTTGTTCATAGCATCAGAGGCCTGTTATGCCTAAGGTGGGTTTATGGGGTGTGACAGGGACCCCATAAGGAACCTATTCATGATGGTTTCAAATATTTTCTTACTGTTGTTGATGATTTTTAGTAGAGGACCTTGACTTATTTGCTAAAAACTAAGAGTAATGGTTTTCCAGTGTTAAATAATTTTTTACTATCGTGGAAAGGCAACTCAATCTTAAGGTCAAGGTGATAAGATCAGATAATGCTTCTGAATTAGGGAAAAGTAATGAAACTTCAGCTTTTCTTGCTTACAAGGGATAATACATTAAACTTCTTGTGTTTCTACTCCATAACAAAATTGGGTTGTGGAGAGAAAACATAGACACTTGCTAGAAGTATCCAGGGCATTATTTTTCTAGTCACAAGTTCCTATTCAATACTGGGAGATTGCCTATTGACAGCCACACACCTCATTAACAGAATACCTTCCAAAGTGTCACAAGAAAAGACTCCTTATGAGGTGTTGTTTCAAAAGAAAGTCTGTTTATGAAAATTTGAGAGTTTTTGTCTATTTATGAAAATTTGAGAGTTTTTTGATGTTTGATATATGTTTCTACTATTGTCACGACCTATTTTAGGATCACACGGGCACCTACCTATCCCATCTCGATAGGTGAACCCTTAAACACAATCGTGGCTCATTCCAATCTTAAAACAAGATCCATTCAATAATAACTAATAAACATAACCAACGGAAATATCTCTTTTTATAGATAAACGAAATTTTGATTACAAAAATGGCTTAATCATAACAACCTTCCCAAAACCTGGTCTAGACTAGTACAAGAGCGACTAAGATTTTAAAGGTAAAATACTCAGTATAAATAAATATAACTCAACCTCCATCTAGGAATAAAGATGATGGAGGTTTTCAAGATAGGTACCGCGCATCTTCTGGAAACCCTCGAATGAAGCTATCAACCTGTAAGACTCTACACCCCAAATGGGATGTAGCAAGAATAGTATCAATACAACACTAGTAGATCGGTAAGCATCATAGGCCGACAATGGTTAGAATAACATAACAACAATTAGACATCACAAATAAACATGGCAGGCAGGTTCTAGGTCAACTCTATGTATAACAAAAACAATACTCACCCTAACTAAAATAGATCAACAATTTAACAAGTAGTCGAGGTATTTAGTTTCCCTAACACCAACCATTTATGAGATTTCCTAACATTTAACAAGTACGCCATAAGGACGACCTTTCCTAATCCCCACATCATTTACCAAAGCTTTCAAGGACGCTCATATACTAACCACTCATAAGTCAACAATTCGATAGGTTTGACTAACAAGGAATAACAGACCTTCTCACCATTTCAAAACTCGAACACAATCATGCCTAATAGGTCATTGTCACGACCCAAATTATGGATCATGCGGGCACCCACACTAACCCTCCCTGGTGGGCGAACCCTTCAGATAACTACCTTAATTTGATACAACGTACGGAATAAATACTGTTATTATAAGAAATTCCCAAAAATCGTCTAGACTCGTACACAAGAGCTTCTAAGAAGTTTACAATTTGAATAGAATAACGAGACTCAACCGGATACGACTTCGAAGGATAGAGAACAACGTAAATCTAAGGAGAGACTCGGGTTGCAATATCTCAAATAGCTCACCCAAACGCTTTGACGAATGCCTCGAAACGGTCGTGAGACTCCGAACATCGCCCGAAAATAACTCTACACCTGCAAGGAGTGTAGCAAGTAGTATGAGCACAACACTAGGCTCGTAGGTATCATAGGCCGACAAAGACTAGATAACGTATATAAAGACAACAAGCAAGAAAAACATATAAACCAACAAGTACAAGTCAATATGAATCCATATCCACGAAACAAGTCATCTTTTATGTTATAGATCTAAACCCGGTGTGCCAAGTCTTAGTATAATCAATCCGAATCGGTACATCACGGTAGTATCACAACAATCAAGAAAAGAACCAAGATATAATGCAATGCAATAATGTATGTAGGATGAATGCAATGCATATGCGCTTTTGTACAACATGTCCCGGACGGAGCTTAACTCCACGTCTCGGCGATCATGACCCATGGGGGACCCGCGAAGTCCATGTACCACTCGCTCCGGAATATAACCTCGGATCACGAGCACACTCTCACGATCCCGCAAAGACCTCGGCATCGGACACTCCATCGTTCCCCGCAAGAAAACCTCGGGCAACAAACACTCATCTCTCTTTACCCTCTCCGCAAAGACCTCGAGGCTACACTCTCTCACATATCATCATTAGTGCCATAACCATGCATATATCAATGTATCATGGAAATGCATATGAGTATGATGAAATGTAATGTTAAAAACCAATTCAATCCGAAACGGTACCGCACATGGAATACAAGTAATATCGACAATAAGGCTACACAAAAAGCCACGATGGGATCACCATTCTCATCTCCATATCAATCAAGTAAAGCACCGCAATATCATAGTCATGATATATCATTAGTCACAGAGATACTCAATGTCTCAAGTGGCAACGAGCACACAAAAAAAATAGATCAAGATAAGTCAACAACACAACGGGATGTGTATCCCCCAAATCATACAACAAGGTCCAACCTAAGAAAATATCTAACCCAACTTGATACCCGCAGTTTATATGCATTCTCCGACAATATCATCTAAACATACGCTTCGCTAATCAAAGTCTCACCATAAGGTAAACCGTAACCTACCTCAATGCCGACCGGTGTCACGAACTCCCATGCCAAAGCTTTTTCCTTCGAAGTGCTTCCGATCGGACAAGGTCTTTAGTGCTTATTCGTCACACAATATGTGTACGCTACCCAATAATACTTCAACCTATATTAAGACGCCAACAACTATGGTTAAGCTACGAGATTCAAACGTATTCTAACGTTAGTAACTCCTTTCTAGATGTTTAGGCGATGTTTTCTCTTGTATCTAAACCAACCACATACTACCAATACAACATCAATAATTATGTGTTCAATACCAATCCGGACAGCCCACACAATATTCTAAACAACCCACATTCATAACATGCAATAACGATTCACATACGGTTTCGACATCCTCAAGTTACTTTTATTAGTTTGTAGCCTTGACGTTTGTACGTAAACAACTTATAACAGCCCATCCAACATACAATATGATGTATACTCTTAACTTATAATTATTCTTTCCAACTTAATGAAAACACAAGTCCAAAACAGTCCACTACCACAACATGTCCAAAACAGGTCTCTAACCGACAACATAACGATGTTCGGAATTCTTGCAAACGTTTACGAACATACTAAGCCAACCACATGCGATTTTTATACATCATTTCATGTCTTCTTTTCATATAATTTCAGTAAGTTATGACCAGCTATCCACACGACAAGTACAACATCAATTCATCCGCAACTACGCTATATCGTCATTTCTATAATCCTTAAAACAACTCACAAATGACTTTAGTTTCAACTCCAACCATTAAACACCTTCCTTTCCATCATAAAATTCATGATAATAACAATCAAAATATCAAGTAAAAACAGTTCACTAACTTCTTCACAAAACAGTCCACACACGGCTACACCATGCTTCAACATCTCTCACATAAAATCATAGATTCAACCATTTTCATACTAACATAACTTCACCTTTAACCTTCCAATTCTTTTCATTCTTTTTACCATGAGATCTATGATAGTAACAACCATATTTATTAAAGAAAATCAGTCCATTAATTCCACCAAAACAGTCCCTACGCCAACTAACATTCCAACACCAACTTTCATGATTTTATGCATGCGATTCATGTTCGTCAAGTTACAACCATACTTCAACATCAACACATATAACCCCATAACTACTATCATGTTCCAACATCAATACACCTTATTTCATGCATACAACTTATATTCACACATCTACATCACCCTTAATACTTGAAAAGAAAGTTAGATCTTACCTTGACAACTTGACTTTTCTACTTGGCTAGAGTTGGTGACTTGAGATGGAAAATGGTTCTTGTTGCTCCAAAGACTATCTTCACGTTTTAGGTACCTTCTAAAGGGTTGAAACACCTTGGAAAATAATTTTTGGATCAAGACTCAAAGGGCTCAAAAATCAGCCCCTTGGCCGAATGCTCCCTCTTTCCCTCTCTAGGTTTTCTTTCTTTGTGTTGTGTAGTTGAAATGAATTGTGATGGCTGATGTCTTAGTCATTATTTGGTTCAACTTTGATGCCTACAAGTTGGTCACATGCTCCACTTATGGCATGAGTCACTCCATTAACTTTACACTTAAAATTCCATTTTTTTCTACAACTTTAGGCCAAGTGTGGCCAAGCCTCACCTTCTTGTTTCTCCTTTCTTCTTTCTTTTCAATTGTTTACAAGACAATTGTATGTGTGGTGAATGATTCATACACCATCCTTTGTCCATTGTAATTATGCCAAGATGAATGAGCAATATTTAATGTGAAATGATCCCTACACCATGTTGGGTCTTCCTAAAATAATGTATCCTTTCATAAAGTAGTAGATGCTTAAATATTCAAATGCATGCTTCACATGGATGCCTTATTTTCAGTCACTTGGCTGAATTCCACACTCCTTTCTTTCAATTTGGTTGTCCACAATATAATGTAAGTGTAGTGGATGAATCACATTTAAATGTATATTTGTATGTCTCCATAGTAGTCTTATTTAAGATGACTTTGAGTCATCTTTTGGACATGGCATGTTAATGTTCATATTGGCTCATTGTTGCTACTAATTTTAACTTAACACCATGATTAAGTAGTTCCTAATTTCCATTAATGCTTCTATACCAAACAAAATTTGTAGATAAATTGTGACTTCAAACGAAATCGGAAGTTAAAGTCTCTACTTTGTATCTTGAGATAGTCTTAATACTCAGCCCGACTTGAATCATCCATATCTCCTTACCCCGATATCATTTTGACGAGCTGTTTGTTGCGTTGCAAACTAGACTCGATGAACTTAATTTTAGGCTTTTGAAACACCTTAAAACTCCTCATATACTAGGAGATATGCCTCCTACAATATAGGCTAAAATTGGGTCCGAGATTTTACTGAAATTGTTCCGATTCATTTCGTTTAACTTCTAATCCTCTTCCAACCTCATGTAACCTCTTATACATACATATACACAGTCATTTACATCCATAACAATTTATATACATGTCTCGAAGGGTCCGTAGAATCACAATAACCATAAGTAGAACTCACAAAGCTTCGACGAAACTCCAATCGAAAAAGTATATTCCTATCTTTTGTCCATCTTCTATATCATTACTAATAATCTCAAATACTTTAAAAGGTCACTCACATTACCTCATATACATACTCATAACGCGATTTCAAATCCTTTAGGTTACCAGGTCACCTCGAGATACTTAAGACAACCATATTTATAACGATATTCTTACTAACTCGATTAACTTTCCTTGAACCTTCTTAACTCATTCTTTCTTGTTTTAATACAAGTAGCAAGGATTATTATGGAGTGTGACATTCTCCCCTCCTTTAGAACATTCGTCCTCGCATGTCAAATGAGGACTAAAACTCGTCAATTAAATAACCGAATCACCCGTTATCGCAGTACTATAGACAAGATTTGACCACGAAAAGGGTGTTTTAGGAATATTATGCCTAAAAGTGCTAAACGACCAAATGGGTCGTTACAGTCATTTTCGCATATCATGGACAATTTAGTAAACACTTATTAAATCACAAATCACAGCCTATGGTTATAGCAACTAAACCTAATCGTTACAAGTCTCAGAGGAGTACAATCACAAATCCATATCATAATCAGGCATGATAGATGTTCAGATACAATGCAATGTGTATATGATATGAATGCTATGCATATGCAATGATACACACACGGTTCGAGCAGAATATCTCGTCACCTCGACAGTTATGACCCATGGGGGACCGCTAAGTCCATGTAACTGCTGCGGAACGCACAGCCCGATCCCAGTCAGTGTTACGAAACGTGCAAACCGATCCCAGTCAGTGTTGCGGCACGTACAATCCGATCCTAGTCAGAGTTGCAGTACGTGCGACTCGATCCCAGTTAGTGTTGCGGCGCGCGAACCTATCTCAATCAATATATATATATATATATATATATATATATATATATATATATATATATATATATATATATATATATATATATATATATATATATATATATATATATATATAAGTGAATGCATGATAACAATGCC
This sequence comes from Lycium ferocissimum, assembly GCF_029784015.1. Lineage (NCBI taxonomy): Eukaryota > Viridiplantae > Streptophyta > Magnoliopsida > Solanales > Solanaceae > Lycium > Lycium ferocissimum. The sequence continues at coordinate 44,793,615 of NC_081351.1, forward strand.
AACAAGAATTTATAATCAATGGTGCCACATAAGGACACATGTCTCACTCGCAATAACAAGTCATAATCCTTGATTACTTTCTCTCAACCTCATTCATAATAAATATGCTTCCCAACACACAAGTAATCACCAAGCATCAACTCTCTAGAATAAATCACGTTGCGGCGAGCCAACAACTCACAATAAGCAACAACACAATGGAACACAATAAGGCAACAAGCCATAAATCTCAACAATGCCAACCTAAGTCTTCCATCCCAACTTTATACCCGGAAGTTTACATGCTTTCTCTATTAATCACTAACTATACATATAATTCGCTACCTGAAGTCTATCCGAAAGATAATGCATCATTTCTACCGTACCAACAAGTATTGTGAGAGACAATTCGATACACAATACCAACCTAAAATAACCATCCCGACATCCATGTCCAAAGACCTAGGCATGCATTCTCCGTTTCATCTATCGTATATCTATCGAACTCCAACCGAAGTGTACAAAAAAGGGAAAGTCGTAACCTACCTTGAGGTCGAACAGGTGCCACGAACATTCCGTTGATCTTCAATCTCGCACTTTCGATCTATGACCCGCGACGGAGGGACCTTAGAATTGGCAAGGAAACCCGAGAGAACAAGAGTCAATAATCTAGGAATTGTGTTCAAATTTCGGGTTTGTAAAGGAAAGATTGAAATTTATTCTCAACAAGATTTTCTAGGTTTCCATGAGTTAATAAACGGTTTTATTGCTACATAAGTCACCTAAGTCATAAAATATATTCTTTCCTTCAAAAAACTCCAATCTAGAGAATATAGTCAAAACCCATTTACAAAGAAAGAGGGAATACTTAGAAGTTAGAGGTGGGTTAATCCTTCTATTTTTAAGGAATTGAAGAATTCTCCCAAGAATGTTAGATTTTAAGCTTAGAGATTCTGTTTTGGTCATCTTAGACTTGAAAAGTAGAGAACCTCCATTTTTATTGGATTGGAAGATGAACTCTTAGTGAAATGGAATATTAGAGTGGAAGGCAGATGAAGTAAATGAGATAGGGAGGTTACCTATTCCATGAAGCCATGAGATTTGCCTTCCAATTTCCCCAGGTGGCGGCTGAGATTTAGGGTTTTAGAAAAATGGGATCAAATCCCAAAATGGAATTTAAATACTAGGAGGAATCTGCGATATCCACCGTAGCGGGATGCGTGACCGCTGCGGCGGTCATGCCATGGCGGATCAAGGGGCCGCTGTGGAGGTAGCTAACACAAATCGACATACCAATATGGCGGTTTGAAAGGCAGCTACGGCGGTAGCGCTATGGCCGTATCCTAGCCGCTATAGCGCCTAACTGGGCCCCGCATGGTCCTTTACGATTTTTATACCTTTCTAACATAGTTGCAGATCAATTTAATAGGATAATTTCTCTGTGTGATTACGCAACACTGATCAAAAGATGTCTTGGGACGCAAAACTAGAGAAAATCACGGTAATGGCCAAACGGGTCGTTACCAGTATGGCATCACATAGAGGAAAATTTGAACCTAGGACCAAACCTTATGTTTTTTTGGGATATCCTGACACTCGGAAAGGTTTTAAGTGTTTGGATTTGTATACTAAGAAGATATTTGTCTCAAGGGATGTTCACTTTCATGAGGATATATTTCTATTAGCTTATCTTTTCAAACATCAGGCATCTATTTTTCCTGCTTCTTTCAAGATTTTTATTGATGACACTGATTTGTTGCCTATCAGCTCTATCACTGATTCTAGGTTCAGTCCTGCTTCTTCTCCCTCACATTCAGATACCACTAGTGCTTCCACCCCATCCTACTCTACTCATTCCTCAATTATTTCTCATCCACCATCTCATTCACCTCTTTCCTTTCCTGTTTCTCCCATGGTTTCACATTCTCCTCACCAACCTTCCTCTATTTCTTACTCTCCTATACCTTTTCAAATTCCCGCTTCTTCTTCACCTACTCCCCTTCCTAGAAGAACTGAAGAGTTTCTAAGAGACCTGGTTACCTAGATGACACATTTGTGCCAATCTCAGTCTTACCAATGTCACTAGGGCCTATTTTACCAGACATGTTCATCTCTCTACATTTTCTTTTTTAGCCTTATCCTCTCAAAACCAACATATTCTTAATTCTATCTCTCAGATTTCAGAACCTACAAGTTATACTTAGGCTGTCAATTACTGCGTCGGAGGGAAGCTATGCTTAAGGAGATAGATGCACTGGAAAAGAATAAAACATGGGAAGTTCTTCTCTTACCACTTGGTAAAAAGGCATTGCCTTGCAAGTGGGTTTACAAGGTGAAACATTTATCAGATGGAACTGTGGAAAGATTAAAGGCTAGACTTGTTATCAGGGGAGATGTTCAAAGGGAAAGGATTGATTATAATGAGACATACTCCCCTATTGTTAAGATGACTACCATCAGGTGTCTTCTTGCATTGGCAGTAAAGAAGCAATGACCTATTTTTCAACTAAATGTGAATAATGCATACCTACATGGGGTTCGCAAGAAGAAATTTATATGAAATTTCCCACAGGTTTGCCCTCACTAGGGGTGGGCATGGTACGACATTAGAAACTTCGATATGGTAATTTCGATTTTTGATTTTTAAAAATACTATACCATTACCATATCAAATTAATTCGGTATGGTTCGGTATTTTGAAGTTCCGTTTTGGTATTTTATGGTACAGTAAATCGATAACCATAGTTTGTTCGATTTTTGACTAATATATACGCATATAAGGACAAATGTAACAATATTTAAAAGAAAGCATAAGCAATCCCCTTCGTAAATCAATTAGACAAAAAGAGAATTTCAATCAAGTTTAATTAGTCAAAATTTCAACATCTAAACAGTTTAATTTTGTACTAATACTAGATTATATAATTAGTATTTTAATACTAATATATATGAATTGTATATGTAACTATATACTTCGGTATGGTATTCAGTATTTCGGTATATTTTTTATAAATATCGAATACCGTACCGAATACCAAATTTTTAAAAAATGCATACCAAATACCATAATACCAAAACCACGATATAAATTTTTTTGGTTTTAGTATGGTAATCGGTATATACCATACCATGCCCACCCCTAGCCCTTACCCAGTACACAACATGTTTGTAAGCTCAGAAAACCCCTTTATGGATTAAAATAAGCTTCACGACAATGGTATGCTCGACTTGCTAGAGCTCTCATTTTTAAAGGTTTTTCCTCATCCCTAAATGACTATTCACTGTTTTTCAAGTTATCAGGGGATTATGTTATACTACTGGCAGTTTATGTAGATGATATTGTCATAACTGGGAACAGTTCACAAGAAATTTTTGGACATTGAGTTTTGCATCAAAAAGCTAGGGAATTTACACTACTTCTGAGGCATTGAAATTCTACAAGATCCATAAGGCTTGATCATGAGTCAAAGAAAGTTTACCCTTGATTTGCTTTCTGAGTATGACTGCAATCCCATCTGGCTAGAGTGTCTTTTTCTTTAGACCCTCCAATCAAATTGAGCTCTGATTCTGGTCCCATACTTGATGATCCAACCATTTACCGGCGTCTTGTAGGCAAACTAAATTATTTGACTCACACATTCCAGATCTTTCCTTTGTTGTTTTAATCCGTAGCCATCCAGGTCAGGGTCTTTTAATGTCATCCAATCCCTCTCTTTCACTTTTAGCTTTTTATGATTCTGACTGGGCTTCTTGCCCCGACTCTCGTCCTTCCGTTCGTGGTTTCTTCATCAGTTGAGAAGGTTCACCGGTTTTCTGTAAATCAAAGAAACAAATATCAATTTCACTTTCTTCTGCCGAAGAAGAATATTGATCTATGTGCCGAGTTACCGTTGAAATTACTTGCTTGACTCACTTTCTCACTGATCTCTCTGTCCCATCGCCACTACCTGTCCCTGTTCACTCCGATACTCAGGCAGCAATTCATATCGCTGAGAATCCAGTCTTCCACGAACGTACTAATCATGTGGAATTGGATTGCCATTTTGTAAAGCAACAATTCCTTTCTAGCCTCATCTCACATACTTTTATCCCTTTGGCTGCTCAACTTGCTGATTTCTTTACCAAACCACTCCCAGGAGTGTCGTACAGATTTGCTTTAGGCAATTTGGGCGTCATTTCGCTCCCCTCCAACTTTAGGGGGGATATTGGAGAAACAAACACTTCAACAAAGAAATGGAGAAGATAGAATGAATGAAAGAGAAGAAAATGAAACGAAGAAGAAAAATGAAGCAAATGAGTTTTCGGAGTCTACGAAGTTGTCTGAAGATTAGGAATTTTGACCTTAGTCAAAATGCGAAAAGTAGAAAACAACGTGTCAAAATAAGAGCCATTGATTGAGATCTTTGCTGGATATAATCTACACCATACAGATGCACACTACTACTTGGATCGTTGTTTGAGGGAATGACAAATGACATAGAAGAATAAATTAGTTACTCTTGTTAGTCAGAGATGAATAGAAAATAGACAAGTGTAAATACTATTTTTCTTTTCCAATTATTCTTTGTAAACATAGAGTTGTATAAATAGGGGTATTTTTGTAGATGAATATACACATAAATTTCTCTACAATGTTTGTCTTCTTCATTTCTATTATAAGGAGCGTCATCTTGAAGTATCTGAGTATAATTATGGGATATAACCCAAAATATAGAACAAAAAGTAAACTGATCAGTTTTGTTAATAAAAAATAATTAAACACAGTACTATAATTGTACTTTATGAGTTTTCATTTCCTGAAGTGTACTTATTAAGTCTAATAAGAAATGGTGTTAATTATTTTCTTTCTACACGAGGCACCAAACAACCGCTCATGAATTCTTCATTAATTTAGTTTCGTAATTCATATTTGATGTACTTCTTCGCCGAAAAAAGCTCTTTTCAACTGTAGTAGTAATAACTGATAGAAGCAAAACAAATTTCACAAGACGAAAAGCAAATGAATAATTCAAATGCTTCTTTTGTCTTAACTAGTTCTTCACAAAGATCACCAAGTCCTTTCAAATTGGAGAGCTTTTCATCAGCATTATAGACATCAATAATATAGGTCTGAAGTTGATTCTTAACAGTGACCATTATATCTTTATTACAAAAATTGTAGTAACCATGCCTAGATAAACTATTCCCTGAACGTGAATTTTCCCTAGAAAATTGGTTAATTATACATGTTTAACTTACCAAAGACTAATAATCAACATAACAAGTTTGTGAATTAACAAACTAATATTCGTTGTTTATCGAAACAGTGGATCTCTGAGATACTAGGGGCCGCCAGACCAAAGACTTAGAATATTTATCTATGGATCCAACTGGGAATCCTTTTTATTGTCTAACTAAATTCCAATCCTCTAAATTTGAAACTTCTTACTTTTTATATTTTTCAATTCTTTGGTAATTGAGTATGACATTACAGTTTCGCGTGCATTACGTGTGCCCATAGAATAATATTTTAGACTGGCTGGCACATGTAATACAAGTCCTCTTTTTTATGGAATATCCTTTCTAGATAGAGTGCTCCTCAGGTCTAGCTAAAGATCAGATTTCTTAAAGTTATTTTAAAGAATATTTGAAAAACATCATATTTAAAATGCTGTTTGACTCTATATAATTAATAAATTCATATAGAATGGTACAATTAAAATACAAGGAAAATGGAATTTCTAGCTATGACTTTTTAAAGCATTTTGATTGTTAAGAGCTTGATTACACCAAGATGATAAATTTCTTTCACCACTAATCATATTGATAAATTAAGGAGGTTTGGTGTAAATACTTAGTCTGACTGTCTGAGTAACTATTTTCTCCTTAAAGGTGAGTCATGACTGGTTGAGGTGTCAAATGTGATGTTGTAGCTGCTCGTTTAAATCAGACACCTGTTTCGATACAACAAAAATGAGTTTAATATGGTCAGTGGAGTGAGATTTGTGAAACCAAACATATTTTTATGCCTTTCATCGTAGAAGCTATTCTCAGGAAAGAATATGTGTCTTGGGTATCCAATTAATCACTATATCACAAATAGTAATTTTTATTTATTTATTTGATATTTATACCAAATTAAATAATTTAATTAAATTATAGCAGTGAATACTTAATACATATCATGATAAATATGTGACACTTTATTACCTGAAGGTTGAGGTGAAGATTAATCTTGACAAAATATTATCTAACAGGCATATTATATACAAGATACTGTATAGACGTATACCATTTGTGTCCATAACTTTTAAAAGCGTGGACCTTGCAATTACATTATATTCTTAACCTTTTTCCTCCATTTGTATGTTTAGCACTTTGCTCCTTATCCTGTTGTGATATCTATAGGATGCAAAATGGTTCTTTAGTTTTCCTTCTTTTACCAACACATATGTATTTTTATATTTGCTCAATATTTATCATTTTTATTAGTGTAGTCTATTAACATGTATTTTACTATTTGTTTTGGGAATTTGTATTTTACTATTTCTCATTTAATAAATGCAATGTTACTTTGTATTTTATTATTTGAAGTTTAACACGAGATCCAAGTCGTATTATTTTAAACATGTGGTCTACATCCATAACCAGGCGAATCGCACAAATAGTCGCTTTTTGGACTACTATTTAAAACATAATCGAAATTTACAAAATATTTAAAATCTAGGCACCTCATAACCAAACTTTCGGATCTTGGGTTTGAAGTTTCAAACATCAAATCTGAAATTTCAAACTTCAAACCCGTACGGTTGAAGTTCCAAACTTCGGATCCAAAAAATTTAAGTTTGAACTACCAAAGTGTAATTAGTTCAGACCTGAAATTAAAGCCTAAAATTTGATTTTGGAAGTTAAGCAAGTCTGAAGTTGGGCTATAAAAGTTTAAAACTTCAGTTCGACGATCTAAAGAAAGGAGAGTAGGATGAGAGCAATATGACGTTTGTCAAATCTAATTAAAAATTAAATACTAAGTTTTACAAACTAAATATGTTTTAAATAGTGTCCTTAATTACATTTGGCTACTTGATGCAATTTCGATACAAGTATATATAAGGAACACATGAGGAGCTCTCACACACATAAATTAAGAAGATCCTAATTCCTAAATGCTTAAACGAAGGAATTTCTAATATTTACAACAAGAAAAGGAGTAGTAATTTTTTCTTCATTTCTTTAAACAGCGCACCCACTGCCATTTCCGCAGATTGGGTGCTTATCTCTATTTGCAGGAAAACAATAAATTGACAACACACAGTTCTTTCGAATCGAAGTCTTCCTATTAGTTTCAATAGTCGATAACATAATCACATACTGTAAATAGGAATTACAATATAAAAATTCACAATCTAAAATGCATCTGAGTTACAGAAAAATATTTCAATAATTTGTTCTTCTCAGGAATCTCCCACGCAAATTCTTCACTAGAGGAAAAGAGTTTTTCTATTTTTTAAAAAAGGAAGGAAATGTTCAGGAGGAAAACTGAGGTAAAGTTCTATCGCTCGGAACTTCTTCTGATTAGGTATAAATTACATTTGTTCAGAGACTTTTACTTATAGTCCTTATTTATTCATGAACCCGAGTGATCCAAATGGGTGACCCCAAATTCAATATGGTTTACTAGTTTTCCGTATAAATTATTTGTGTCAAAGATCGAGAATGGGTGCGTAAGCACCTGCTATTTTGCTGAAATGTAGTTAAGTTGGATATATATCTAATTCATTGGAAGTATTTAATATTCTACTTATTTGAAGAGATTTTGTAATTGTCCAACAAATATACAAGTCTTGCCTACCATGAATCATGTGAAGCATAACACAAGAAGCAGGAAGTTAATGATCCATAAATGTCATCATAACAACGTTCACAAGAAAGTTTCAAAAAGATGAAAAAGTCAATAATTTACAATGAAATACCCTCAGAATTGGAAACCAGCATCATATTCTTGAACTCCTCAAAATCAAGAACTCCGTCAAGGTTAGTATCATACATGTGAATCATGTTCTTACAATCACTTCCTTCCTTCTCATCCCACAACCCTAATCTTGACAACACCTTTTGAAGCTCCTCACAAGAAATAAAGCCATCTCCATTCAAATCAAACACCTTGAATGCTTCAACAAGATCATCTTCAAAATTATCATCAATATTGTCCTCTTTTGATCTCTTTTCCTCATTATTTTTCTTCGCCATGGCCTCGTAAAAGAATAAGAAGTCCATGAAGTTAAGGCTCGTTTTACCTACCAAAGATTGGAGCTCGTCAAGGCGCGTGCAAGCTCCAATCTTGTCAAGAAGGCCTTTGAGCTCATCTAAGCTCACTAGTCCATCACCATCTTCATCAAGTTTGTCGAACATCCGTTGGACGTGGCTTTCGTTTAAAGTAGACATTGTAACTAGAAAAAATAAACGTTTATCAAATGAAAAACGTGAATAACAACAACAATATCTGTTGTGGCTTAACTAGCACAAAACCATACACAAAGCAAATAGAGAAGAAAAATAACACAAGGATTTAACGAGGTTCGACTAAATCTAATCCTCGGGCAAAGAAGTGTACAAATATGATGAATCGCCAACTACAACCTCTATATATAGATCCCAAGTAGTCCCAAACCTATAAGAAAAAAGATTTTCCCAATCCTACAAGGACAATATGTTTCCTTTCCCAAATCTATTAGAACAATGGGTTTCCTAAACTTAAAAGGGATTAGTAAGAGGCCGTTTATTGGAATAGAAAATTTCGGAAGAATTAGGTTCGAATAAATTTCCTGGGATCCTCTTCCTTATGAGTTTCCTAAATATACAAGGGAATATTTTAAGACATAACTAATTAACAATAATGTCTGAATGAGCACTCTATTGCATAAATTACATATATAGATGTGCTTAAGTCAAGTGTTTCTGAAGAACAAATTAAAATAGAAGGAAACTTACATTGTCCTTTCCTTGGAAATTAAAATTTGAAGCTTCTAGGTTGAAAGAATGATGAGAAGACCAAGATGTAGAAATTCTATGGTTTGTTCTTTTTATCCATACACATGGGAAAAAGAGAATTTATTCCCTAAGTGGAATTCTCCATTCTCCTCTTTTGCTTAGATTCTACTATGTAACCAAGAATTTCGTAATGTCTTTATATAGAATGGAACCAAATCCAATGAGACATGGATCAAATCTTCGTCTTGTAGTGTATTGGGTACACACTAACTAGAATTGTTTTTAATTTTAATTTGTGCATTACTCATGAAAATTATACTTTGTCAATTTAGGCCCAAAAGAAAACTAAAAGAATATTAGTAGAGGGAAAAGACGTGCTAAGCGTGAACAAGTAAGTCAACGTTGATCAACTCCAGGAGAAGAGTTTGTGGCTACCAGAGGGAATGGAACGATTCTACAATAGGGTTGACTTAATTCGAAGTGAAACTAATTCATAAAATGGAAATTAAAGATGATGAGTATTACTTGAATCCACATATACATGGTGTATTTGGGGTGTCATGGGCGGGTTGAGTACTTGAGTTAAGTTTGGGCCGGTTAAAATAAATTAAGTTAATAAATGAATGAGTCATTAATCTGTCTAAATGTTATTTAGGTTGAAATGAGCTGGGTCAGCATAGGTTAAACAATGAATTATAGCTCAACACGCCGAATTCTTACACTTCATTTGGATGGTGGTTACATATTGTTTCATAATATACCGTATTATATCGTATTGTATTGCACTGTATTGTTTTGATGAACACAATGTTTGGATAAATTGTATTGTTTTCCATCGTTACATAATGTTAGACATCAACAATTTGAAGGACAAACCTATGAGAAAAGTAGGTTACAACGTAGAGCTATTATAAAAATGTATGATAAAGGATAAAATATAATTATTAAATAATAAGTAAAGACAAAATGAGAAAAAATAAATAAGGTAATGATGCAATAACACCAAATTGGTCATTACATAAAATGGGACTTTTCGTCGTTACGTAGTGATGGATTTAATGATACGATATAAGTAACAATCAAAACAAACATTGTATTTAAACTAACAGTACAATACAATACAATAGGTAACAATAAGGCTGTGCATGTTAACGGTTAAACCAATAACCCGAACCGATTATTGAGTTATTGGGTTAATGGTTCGGTTAATGGATTATCGGTTCGGGTACCAGGTGGTGTTTTTGGGTTATTGGCTTATTGGTTCGGGTCGCGGGTTGGCCATTTTTGTTAACGGGTTACCCGATAACCCGATAATAATTTAATTAATTACACTTCTACCCTTTCATATATATTATCATTTAAGTATCTTGCTTGATTCAATATTAGGAGATGTATGAGTCTAATATCAATGTTCAAAGGAAGTAGTTTTAAAACAAAAGAAAAATAGAGATCCGTATGATTATTTGATCTAATAGATGAGGTGGAAGAAGTATTCTCTCGGTACTCCTCATTTTCTAATTACTGTGCTAACAAAGTTCCATTCTCGTGCTTCATAATATCTATTGGATCAAATGCTTCTTTGGTTGTCATCCCATAGTTTATTTGGGAGCAATAGAAAGTATAATCGATTGTCAAGATTGTTGATGTGACAAAGCAGGTTCCACTGGTGGTTAAGCCATTTTTTTGTTGTGTGAAATCTTAACGGTTAACCCGATAACCGAACCGATAACACACAATAACCGATTAACCGATAACCCATTAATCGATATTTTAACGGTTCTTTAACGGTTTAACATATCTACAAACCGATAACCAATAATTTAAACCGATAATTTTGAAACCCGAACCGAACCGACCGATATGCAACCCTAGGTAACAATCATCCAAACAACCTGTTACTAAGTATAAAGACGCAAGTAGTCATTCGGCCGAAACTATTGACAACTGAATGGCCCAAGAAGCTTAATAGACATTTTTTTATAACTTTTTTGAAGTAATTTCATTTCGTAGTCTTTGTTAAAGTAATTCCAGCATATATATATATATATATATATCACCTCTCTTAATCAACTAATCAACCAAATGACTCCCAACAAATCCGGCCCCACCGGTCACAAGGATGAAGAGAGGTCTTTGTTCTTTAAGGAGGTAATTGGTGGATCTTGGAAGAGACTGCGGTGTTTGAAGGTTTTTGGGGCGAAACCAAAATCCTTTCGTTGATTTGCAACGAGGACGAGAAAGGAACCAGCGATTTTTTTTTTAAAAAAAATCTCTCTTTTATGTGGACTTTTCCGTTAGTGGGCTAAACTTTGTCGGGCAATTGGCGCGAATGCCCTTCAAATGCGCTGGTCTTTAATTTTTGCCCCCGTAATGCGTGGTCTTTAATATTTGCCCTTCTAAGCTAAAAGATAATAAGAAAAAGACTTTACTATCCCTACCCATAACATATAAAAATCTAAAAGTCTCGAATGAACCCCAAACATCCAATTAAACCTATCCATCATTTCAACAACAAACCTTTCAATCGTTCCATCGTTCCAACATTTCACCGAGAAATCTCCATTGATTTTGTCGCTACAACATCGAAAAAGATAAAATATATAATATATAGCGTTTCAATTGAATGTAATTCAACTCAATTTCATGCTTTATTAAGTTTAGATTTGTTAATATTTGAAAATAACAACAAATCATCTTCTATGAACTAAACAAGCGATATGCGTTGAGATTCAACATTGCGAATCATAATTTTACTCAACAACATAGAATTGATCAAATTTATTGCTTTGTTCTGATTTTTATTAGTTTATACGTTCCATTTGATTAGTATACAATGCTCAATGACTTAGACTTGAAATTATAGTAACTTCAGTTGACAAAAAATAATCGGCAAAGTTACGAACAAGTATGTCGGAGGAGAGCGAGTGTTTTTTTACAAAAGAACAAAGTATCTTGTTAGAGGCAAATTTCATTTTCATAAGCAAAATAAAAAAAATACACAAGTATTAAGAATTAGACAAGTATGCGGATGAGGCAGAAGTTTACATTAGAAAAGAACAAAGTATCACGTTAGCGGCAAACTTTCATTTTTATGAGCAAAACAAAAATTTACGCAAGTGTTAAGAACTAGAAAAGTATGTCGGAGGAGGCAGAAGTTCACTTTACAAAAGAACAAAGTATGCTGTTATAGGCAACTTTCATTTTCATAAGCAAAATAAAAAATTACACAAGTGTTAAGAATTAGACAAGTATGCCGAGGAGCAGAATTTCACTTTACAAAAGAACAAAGTATCTTGTTAGAGGCAAGTATCTTTGTTAGAGGCAAACTTTCATTTTCATGAGCAAAACAAAAATTTACGCAAGTGTTAAGAACTAGAAAAGTATGCCCGAGGAGAGCGGGTTCACTTTACAAAAGAACAAAGTATCTTTGTTAGAGGCAACTTTCATTTTCATAAGCAAAATAAAAAAGTACACAAGTGTTAAGATTTAGACAAGTCTCCGAGGAGGCGGAAGTTCTCTTTACAAAAGAACAAAGTATCTTGTCATAGCGGCAAACTTTCATTTTCATAAGCAAAATAAAAAAATACACAAGTGTTAAGAATTAGACAAGTCCGCATTTAGGTACAGAAGTTCACTTTAAAAAATTACAAAGTATGCCGTGAGAGGCAAACTTTCATTTTTCATAACCAAAACAAAAAAATACACAAGTGTTAAGAATTAGACAAGTCCGCGGTAGGGCGGAAGTTCACTTTAAAAAATTACAAAGTATGCCGTGAGAGGCAAACTTTCATTTTTCATAACCAAAACAAAACATTATTAACAAAACAACACCAAAAATACATAAGATTGCATAAAAATCAAAATTATTAACAAGAAAACACCATAAAACAAAGCACACATAAATTAAATTAATTCATGAAGTTATGCCGGAACAAGCATAACTTTATGCCTCTTAACCGCATAACTTCAGCTTTCAAAAATCAATAACTCCGACCGCATATGTTGCCTCAAACAAACACATTCTTCACAAAAAACCAGATTATTAAATAAAAATAGCAAGCAACAACATAAAACAAGAGCTTCACAGCAAAAACTTCAATGATTCAACAAAGAGAAAACCAAAACGCATATCAAAATCAACTAAAACATATTACGACATTCATAATACGACATTCAAAAAACTAAAATATATACATGGGGAATGAAACTAAAGTTCAAAAATCATACGACACTATAACAAGACATTATCATTTTAAATAAAAAGGATCAATTAAATATAAAAAACGATGAAGACAAAGATATTAATTCAACAAATAACAATTTAACATAAAAACAAATATTGAAACGAGCAAAAGATCCAAATTCGTACCTACGTTTTAGAACATATGAGACAAACACAAAAACGAGAGGAAAGAAGAAGCAAAAAAAAAAAAAAAAAAAAAAGGGCAAATGACGAAATAAAAGGATTTTAATGGGTAAGGATAATTTCGTCAAAAACTTTCATTAAACGATGCGCGGGGAAGAAAATTTAAAGAAGACGTAAATGAGGGCGAAATATAAAAAATCAAATTAAAAAGAAGGGCACTCCGCGCAAAAAAAAGAACTTTGTCTTTATTTTGGGCTGAAAGTATATTTCGGTTCAATCGTTTATCTTTTTGTTGGTGGCCACATCATGTATCTTTTCATTTTTTTTTTTTTTTTTTTTTGTGGAATGCCTTCAAACGTATTGGTCTTTAATTTTTGCCTCTATATTTGAAATCTTTAATTTTTGTCCTTCGTCTAAAAATCATGAGTTCTGAGTTCGAACCCCCGCTGAGTCAAATATTTTAAAAAAAAAATGCAAGGCAGAAGTTTGTAACAAAGTTAGGTCTATTCGGGCAAAGGTAGGCCTTAAGGCAGGGATTTATAAAATTCTAACTGGCAGGGATTTATAAAATTCTAACTAAGTAAAAAAAAAAAAAATGCCTGAAGGCAAACCTCTACCTTAAGGTAGAGTTTGAAACTCTGTCTTGTGAATCCAAACTCTAACTTGCAATTTTTTTTTAAATTTTTTTTTTTTGACTGAGTGGGGGTTCGAACTCGAAACCAAGGAATTTTAGCGAATGACAAAAATTAAAGACCACCAATTTGAGAGGTAAAAATTAAAGACCCGTGGCTTTGAAGGACAATCGTGCAAATGATCCGTCCTTTTTTCCTTTTAATTTTCTGTTTTTTTTAAATATATATTTTAAGTATCTAATAATTTGTTTTCTTTATTGTAGCTATATATAACATATCAAATAAAGAAAATATATTATTACAAAATATTTTGTATAAGGTTTCTCATAAGTCAATTTGGGATACATACCAACCGAATTTTAGACGAATTGAATTAGACGGGTCAGATTAAAACTAACTAATAAATGGATGGATCATTAATTCACCCAAACTTAGATAGATTGGACGGATTATATTTTTATGGTTAAATTTAATCACTCATACTATGTCATCTTTATTGTCTGCATAATTCTAACACAAAACTGTACAATATAAAACAAGAGGGTCGCGAGGTCTGTGAACCCATGCTTACTATAGAAAATTGCTTTTATATAATTGTATTACCTGTAAATAATACTCGTGTTACGTGTAATTAATACATAAAAGTCGAAGTCTCTGACCATGGTGAAGGAGTTTAATAGCCTGTTTAGTTAAGCTTTTGGGAGACCAAAAGTGTTTTTTTTTTCTTTAAAAAAAGTGCTTATTTTAAAAAAGTGATGCGTTTGGCCAAGCTTTTAGAGGAAAATAAGTGTTTTTGGGGAATAGCAGAAGCTGTTTTTTCGTAAGCTTAAAAAATTACCTTTTCCTAAAACCACTTTTTTGAAAAATACACTTAGAAGCTGTCAAACACTAACTGCTGCTCAAAATAGCCTTTTAAATTAATTGTCAGACGCAAATTGCTTCTCATCAAAAATACTTTTCAAAATAAGCTGGTTTTAAAAACTTGGCCAAACAGGCTATAACTGCCTAAGGGAAAATTATGCTCTCTGTCTATTTTTGAAAATATTTACGCAACATAGCCTATACTTTGTGTATAAACACTCAATTTAATTCATATTTGTGTATAAACACAATTTGTACACTATTATATGCTTTATACAAGGTTGTACATTATGTATAAATAGGTAATATAAGCAGTAGTTTAAAATTTGTATAACAGTCTAATTCTCGCACAACTTGTTAAACAAGTTACTACTATATATTGGGTACATTTTTATGAATAAAATTATATTTAGTTTGTATATTAAATAAAAGTAAAAGCTTATTACTCTTGTAGTAATACGTAGTAAATAAAAATAATATACATATTGTAAGCTGTTTTTAAAAAGTGAGTATTTCATTATGGAATATCTTCAATTAATTAATACATAATTAATGCACTGCGAGATTTTACGCTGCTGGGGGGGAGGGGGGGGGGGGGCTGCTTTCCGCAGGATTTTATTAAAAAGGTAATTTTTATTTGGCTATAATTGATATATTTATTTTTATGCTAAACATCTGCAATGTCCATTTTAATATTGCATAGTTACTCCACACTAACAGACAGCTGAAATTTGTAAGTTCTCTGTTTCTCTCACTTTACCCCTTCTTCTCAGTCACTCGTGATACAAAAACCCTAACTCCTTTTTTTCGATGTTTTTAAATACTATACTAGAATAGAGTAAGAAATGTGAGTAGTTTTCTTATTTCCTTCTTACGTGATAATGCAAAGTTGTTGCTTGTTGTAATATGACTTTTTTCATACAAGATCAACAACATTCTTATGAAATAGATGGAAATATAGAACTTTTACTTCCTCTTTTCAATTTTTAGTAGTTTCCGTGAAAGTCATAAACTTGAAATTGTTACTAAATCTTTCCACTTAGTCGGGGGAGTGTGGTGACAGGGCCCCAAGCAAGTTCTTATTAGGAACCTGGACCCCAAGTTTCAATTATTAGGTGGCAAGACCCCTTTTAGAATTAGTGCTAATTAAGTGGAGACAAATTAGGAGAGCATCAAAACAAGTCCTCAGGTTTTAAAAAATACATTTTCGTCCAACGATTTAAAAATAAATAAAAAATAATAAAATAAAATTATAACTATTCCAAGCTTTCAAACCAGCCCCCAAGTTTTAAAAAATACACTTTTGTCTGAATCAAATTATTAATAATTTCCCCAAAATAGCAAAAATTCCAGCTGCCCCAACTACTTCTTCTTCACAACTGCCGCCATTAATTCCCTTCCCCTAGCTCGTTCCTGATTGTAAAATTGCTAATATACAGCCCTGCCCCTTCGTCTTACTCGGATTCATTGCCCTCAGCTCCCTCTATTCGTCCTGGTCGGATACCTCCATTTTTGTTCCAGTAATTTTCATTCAAATCATTGAAATTGGTCACCAATTTACGAGTTCAATTGCTTGTGCATTAATCGCAATAGTTGTAGTCGTCTATACTTGCACCCGGTAAGTTGTAGAATCCGATGTTGCATTTGTGAGGATTTGATTTTGTGGTTCCGCAGTTCTCTACAAATTTTGTTTCAATAAATAATTTTTTTTTCCAGTTATTTCCTATTTAATCAGCTCTACTATACAAGATTTATTTGGTTGAAGTTATTTTAGACAAGCTGTTATTTTATTAGTCTAGTTGAAGTTATTTTAGATGAGCTATTCTTTTATTAGTCTAGTTGAAATTATTTTTGACGAGCTGTTCTTTTATTAGTCTAGTTTAGTTGTTATGGGGGATCGTATTGTAGTAGGCGCAGAATATTATGGTGAATGGGCTTCAGATAAGCTTTGTCACACCCCGAACCATGGCCTAGGCGTAACATGACACTCGGTGCCTAACTGCATGTGACCAAGCGAATCCATAGGGTCAAGAATCAACACGTGATATCAAAACATGCTAAAATAAGGAAATAAGACTAACACATGCTGATCTACTAAAAAGTCTGGCTGAAATATATTAAAAATGCAAAAATATTGTTTAAGTCTAAAACATCTGAGTCAATGCCAACAAGGCTAACACATTAAATTCTGTTAATATCTGACTAAAGCGGACTATGTCTATGAAGCCTCTACGAATACTGAGAAGATAAATCGCTCTTAAAAGCGGAAAGAGCCGAAACCAGATAACGCCCGAAGAAGTCCGGGGCTCACCAGCGGTATCGATACTGATAGTCTAGCTAGCCGGATCGTCAACCCGCATGTCGCGATCGCAGCCCACAAATAAAAGGACATCAAAGACATTTGAATTGTACTAATATGTAAAGCAACTGGAAGAAGAAATATAAGTGCGAAACTCTAAAATCGAACTAAACGAAAGCAAGGATCCGTTACTTCATATTCAAATGAAGAATCACGTAATCGTAAATATAAAATCGTGGCCTAAACAAATAAATGTGCACAAAAACCGCGGCTCAAAGCCCAAGCAATACGTATGCATAAACTGTGGCCTAAGGCCCAAAAATACAGATACAGGTGTTCAACATTAAACAATTTACAAGATTAAGACTGGGCTATAGCTGATAGCATGATAACTTTTTCTGATTATGGAACTTAAGCCAATAACTGATTATACACTGATCGAGACTCATGCGATGACAATACACAAGTCTATAATGATTACGTACTGAGTTCATGATATTCAGAATGATCACCATGAACAAATTATGAAACTATAACCCTAGAAGATAGCAGTTCTACAAATATTCAAGAAACTAGGGCTAAACTGTATTCTGAGTCAAATTACTGATAAGCATGTAGAATGAGGCGTAGGGAGAATCAAGAACATTCCCTAACATAGATAGTTAGCCTCACATACCTGTATATGAACCAAAGTTTGCAAGAAGGGTCTAAACTTTGAGAAGAATCCCAAAACCTGTGTCTTAAACCTTAAACGTGGGTTTTCTTGAAAACCCTAGACTAAGAACAATCATTAACTAATTAGGTTACGTAATCTTATGCTAGAATTGACTTGGAAGTGTTTGAGATGCTTGCCTTAGAGCCTTGTATTGTTTGGAGAAGAGAAACTTCGTTCTAGGGCTTAATGGATTATGAAAAACTAATTTTCTAGACTGAAGGGCCCTATTTATACTTTTTGTTGTCGCTGAATATTGACGGTTCACTTGACGAACCATCAACATGTTGACGGTTCGTCGTTGTGACCGTACTTTCGCAAAATTAGAAGAGTTTCCGAGGGTCTGCACTGGCTGTGCAACTTGACGGTGCAACTTGACGGGTCGTCAACATGTTGAATGGCCGTCCTTATACATTGACGGACTGTCCTTGCGCATTGACAGCCGTCCTTGACAATCAACGGTCCGTGTTGCGCATCGACTTGCACTGCAGGTGGTAAAAGGGCCATAACTTCTAACACAGGGCTCTGTTTTGGCTCCATAATATATCATTGGAAAGGTATTTTAAAGATCTACAACTTTCATGTTTAAAGATTTCTCAAATTCCCAATGGATGTTCACGAAATACAGATGGAAGAAGGACCTATCAAAAACTTAGGAGACTCCATCGAATCTTAAGCACCTTACTATTAGCCAACTTGTGAGGATCATATCTCCTTGCTCCGATCTCCGATTGGCCTGATCCTTATATGACTGGAAAGGTACTTCCACGTACTACAACTTTCATTAAGGAACCTTTTAAAATTCTCAACTAAGCGAGGGGTTATGGTTTCCCGAAGTAGGCCCCTCGGCCACTTTCGTAAAACGTTCAAACCTTCAAATTTCCTCTGAAACTCTAACGATACGAGTCTAACCTTTGTTGTAAGATACGGGGTGTTACAAAATTGCTAGATTTGGTAATACAAAATAAAGGTGGCAGTACCAATTGACATTCAAAGGCCATTTACATATAAGTAGTTGGTTGAAAGTGGTCAACTGAAACGCCTAGTGACGTTTTGATTAGTTATATGATTAGTGTTGCGTCTACTAGGGAAAAAATAGCTCCTGCATTCTTAAAGACGGATTATCATGTTCGTCTGTATTTTCTTAATATTGCTTGTGATGGTTCTAGGCCCATTCTAAGGATACATGTGGCTGAGAGTTCTGTTGGAGGTTCAAATGTCACAGCGGCAACACCACCACCATCATTATTTGTTGAAGAATCCAGGAACAATCCTTGCCAAGAAAATTCCGACGACTTTGCCTTTGGTTTCAACAAATATGGCTCATCAGAGTATGCTACAACACAGCCTGGCCAAAGCCTTATTGATGACACTGGTTTTTTCTGTGGGCAAACATCAATGATCACAAAGGTGTTTGTAATTGCATTGATGCTATCTTTCATGAAAATAAATCATCGATTACTGAAAAGGTGTCGAAGGCATACTATGGCTACCGGGGAAGCATCTATATCTAGGAAGAGGAGAAATAAATGCTCAATTTGCTAAAAGTATGGTCACAAGAAGACGACCTGCCTAAAAGCTTTGTCACGCTATGGAGACTGATTTGTTTTCCTTCAAGTTGTTGTAATAATTTTTTTATGTTGTGTTCTAATTTTTTTTAGTTTGAACTTCTTTAATTAGTTGTGTTGTGTTGTGAACTTGGAACTTCTATTGTATTGTCAAGATATTGAATTAATTATACTAGTTAGTGTTCCTGTTATGTTATATATTTAGAATCGATGATATTAGGACTCCTTTACGGATATTAGAACTCAGATATTCGATAATTAGATTTCAAACTG
This sequence comes from Lycium ferocissimum, assembly GCF_029784015.1. Lineage (NCBI taxonomy): Eukaryota > Viridiplantae > Streptophyta > Magnoliopsida > Solanales > Solanaceae > Lycium > Lycium ferocissimum. The sequence continues at coordinate 44,813,272 of NC_081351.1, forward strand.
GATGATAGGCAAACTGATCACTAGACCGCCTTTACGGTTATTAGAGTTGCAGATATTCATTCAGAATTAAAACTGGACCAATTGACGAATTGTAAAGTCTAATCTAGGACTTGAACATGAAAAAAATAAATTTGTGCTGAAAACCGGAAATAATACAAAATAGAAATAGACACTAATATCATTAGCATTAATATAATATGAATGATTACATCCGAGGAGAATAGTAAATATGCTATATAATAAAAAACTAATTAGGCATTATGAGGGAGTGAATTGGTAGGGCAGTTGAAGTCTACATTAGGAGGGGGAGAATCCGGAGGCTGTTGAATTTGGGTCGCAACAGCCTGTCCTCTTTCCTCGAGAAGTATAGTGAGTATCCTCTCTATTCTTCTGACGGCCTCGCTTAGTTCTTCAAACTGTCCCTCGTAACACCAATGCTTGGTGTTGCAGCGATTGATTTCATGATTTAGACCCCTTATGTCATTTTCTAGGCCTCCAAAATCCCATAACAAGCACCTTATCATTCATCGTACGTAACCATTTTCTTGTGCATTCGATACACCATTTGGTAGTCCATTTGGTGCACCATTTGGTAGTCCATTTGGTAAACCGTTCGCTTTATCCATAGTGATTCTATCGTCTAGTCGTTTGGGTAATGAAATTGAATTGTAAATGTCAATGAATTCGAGAAGCAGGGTATTTATAGACCCGAAAGGTGAAAAGGCACCTTCAAGTGAGGCGGCACATTTTCATGTGCCTTAGAATATCTATATACGTATCCTATAACTTTTAATGATATGGTAATTAACTATCTAGCCATTCCCCTTACAAGGCACCTTTACGTGAATCAAAGACCTTATCAGGAGAGGTTTCATAGGTGTGCCTTCTAATAGACTGTATTTGGATTCTACTGCACCACAAGACCATTGCTATTCTAATACACTATCAACGCCGTTCTAATTTTCCCCTTACAATGCACCTTTACGTGAATCAGCACCTTATCAGGAGAGGTTTCATAGGTGTGTCTTCTAGTAAATTTTATTTGGATTCTACTACACCATAAGGACCATTGCTATTCTAATACACTATCAGCACCGTTCTGATTTTTCCCTTATAAGGCACCTTTACGTGAAGTAGCACCTTACCAGGAGAGGTTTCAAAGGTGTGTCTTCTATTAGACTGTATTTGGATTCTACTACACCATAAGTACCATTGCTATTCTAATTTTCCCCCAAAATAATCCAATTATGTATTAATTATGGTATTTCAAAATAAGCTTAGTCTATGGATAATTATGGTATTTATCTTTTAAATCAAGATTTAGGTATCGGTATTAGTTGAAACTACTTAATGAGGTGCATCTGAGAAAGGCGCGTAGTCATATTAATATATGCAATGATTATTTAGAACAGGCGTGCTGGTGAATTTATTGTATCCAGATGAACAATTTAGTAGAATAGTTAAGATCACAAACACAAAATCCAAAATTAATACATAAATTGTCTTTTATAATTCAAACACATGATTATCAAAATATTAATCTCATGGCATTTTTCTTATACATGACCAAAAACATCATTATTTTTGAAATATTACAAAAAAAACAAATCATTATTGGTGAAATATTACAAAGAACATCAATATGATGTTACAAGTTTGTAAAGAGTAATCCTTATTTAATGTAATGTTTGAAGTGTAGTTTATGTCGTAGTTAATGTGTAATTACACATTATGTCTAATAATTAATACATCAAGTCACGATGTATTTTACTTGTTGATTCATCTTTCTTGATTTTTTTGGATACATTTTTCATTCTAGCCATGAATATAATGAATTTGAACCCCCAAGATACAAACTTTGAACAAAAATAGGAAATATTACAAATCGATATCCCAAAAATAAAATTAAAAAAAGGATAAAATTAGGGTTCCATACGTATATCTTCAAGGTAGAGTAAATCCTGAAATCGTAGTTTTCAAGGAAGTTGAAGAAGGGGATATTCAAGAACTTAACTGCTAATGTAGATTAGGATTTCCTGATCAAGTTTTTGTAGTTTCGAGAAGCGGGAAGATCAAACAACGGATATGAGGGGAAGATGACAGTGATGATCGATCAGTTAGAGCCTAAATTGTAAGTTTTTTGTTAGTTTAAAACTAAATCTCTTTAGAAATACAAAAGACCTCCGCGTGTTTGCTAATCACGTCATTAGTAATTTTTTGGGCGAAAATAAATGGAAAGAAAATGGGAGCCCTTCCACTTAGAAAAAAACTTTTGGGGCATGCCACCTCATTCTTCCCACTTTGTCAAACCGCGGATTGTAGTTTCTATTAACTTTTTTGTCTCCTTGATCTTTAGTTTAGACAAGGGCACATCATTAATGCTCGTTAGTTCATTATAAATTGAAGGCTTGATAAAAAAAAAATGTGGAATCTGGATTTGCTTAATTTTTCCCTGGCACTGAGAGTGTTTGGTATGGCAACAAAAATGTTCCATGGCAAACTCATTTTCCATTGTTTGGTTATGTTGAGCTATGGAAACTGTTTCACTTTGTTAATGTCAGAACCTTACTTTTATTAGTTTAAATCAACACTTAGACATTATTGTCAACCTTTAATACTCAAAAGTATTACTTAGTACATCCTCCTTATATGAGTTATAGCCTACACTACTCGTGTGATTACTACTTATCACCTACTTTTTATTTGGGTTGATCAACTAATTCCATGATTACCTGTTATCTCTCACCAAAGATAGATGTGGGTAACTTTGTTCAAAAAGGCTTGGACAGGTGGAAAGAAATCACCTGATGTTTTTTTCCCTCCATTGGAATTTGGCCTATGTTCCAAATTAAAAAAAAAGAAAAGAAAAGAAAAAGGATATTAGTCTATGTTCAAAGCTATGTTATTTTTAAATCTTGAGATTTTCTTACTAGTACATCCGCATTTTGTTTATTTCTGTAACCCATAATAGCAATATGGCTTGGGGAAGTTAGTAAGGGTGTTTAAAGTTCTACAATACCATTGATGGTATATTATCGTTTGATAAGTAATAATAGCAATTACGGCTCGGTCACAGGTTGCAGTCGGCTGTATGATTCCTTATTAATAATGTTACTACATTTAAACTTAACACATGCCAATGTTATGAAAATACAAATTAAAAGTACTAGAAGTCTTATATTAGTTTATAAATGTAGAAATCTTGCTAACAGCTCCTAGAAACAAAGAACCTAGCATAATAGTTGTAACTTGTCTAAAAAATATTCTCAACTAATAGGTATCAACTATATAAATTATTTTCTTCCGTGGTAACGGTCAGTGATTTGATTAATCAAACCTAATTTGGTCTTCACACTACTAGAAAATCACTATTTTTCCCACAGAAATTTCCAATGTTCAGTGGCTATTCTCACACAAATCAGTGAAAAAAGAAAAAATAGTAGTGTTTTCACATAGAAGAATTAGGAAGTTTCCCAGCGTTTCAATGAGAATTTGTTTCCCGCCATGCGTTTTCCCAGTGAACTGGTTCAGTGGAATGAGGTGGGAAAAATCATGTTTAAAGAACAAATTTCCCACTGATTTGCGATGGGAAAAATTTCTGTTTCCGGTGGTGTCAATCAATTGAATTGTGATGTAAAAGGTGATACGATCACGTGACTAAGTATACAGATTACCTGCTGTTGAATGGGCATCTGTATGCCCTTTTGTTCTTGTATTCAGCTTACTAGAAAAATTGATTCATATGCAGGGTTGTTGACGAGAGTCATATTTTCATTGTTTATGACACTAAGCAGCCGTAATTCAGATCATTTCTTTACACTCTTTACAGCCAATTGTAGTATGTTAGCTGTTGCTATCTTTGTGGATTCAGATCATTTCATTGTTGTTGTTGTCATTTCACTTGCGATTGCAGTTGTAAACGACGGTTGATGAAGATAGTGTTAGTAAAGAAGTTATTAATCTAGTTTTAGAGCAACTGAAAGTGATTGGTAAATCCCTCAATATGGTGTTTCGCATCATGAGGGGAAAGGTAGAACTACTTGTAGAAAAGAAGAATAAGAAGGATGACAAGATCACTACAACACAAAGGCATATATTGCTAGAAAATATGTCGTAGCTAAATATGAAATTTTTCGTGGCTAAACACTTTAGCCACAATATTTCTTTCCGTAGGACTTATACTGATTGCTACGAAATATTTTGTGTTGTAGCTGCGATGGTAAAAATTTCCTGCCACAAAAAATATACTTATAGCAAGTGATTTTATTCTTTTGCCACGACGAATAAAATTTATAGTTATCTTCATATTGTAGCCACAAAGTGTTTTATTGTAGCAAAAGATTTAATTTGTTTGTCACGCAAACTCAAATTTTATGGCTATTTCTATAGCTTAATCTCGTGGCAATAGTGCTCATATTTAGCTACGAATTAAAAATTTCATAGTTATGAATTAATGTATTTACCACAAATACTTTTATACTGTAGCTAAAAGTTCATACCTTTAGCCATGAAATGTATAGCATCGTAGCTAAAAAAAATCTTCATTTGCTACAGAAAGTAAAAATGTACAGCCATGTTTTTTATATGTGGCAATTATAGGAGTATATGTCTAGCTACGAATTCAAAACCCATAGCTAAGATTTCATAACTTTTTTGTCACGAGCGATAGAATTGTAGCAAAAGAATTTTTCCATTTGCTATGGAAATAAAATCATGTTCTCATTTGTATGGCTATTATATGTATGTTTAGCTACCAATTCAAAATTTTTATAGCTACTAATGGAAATGTTTGGCACAAATATTGTTAGCCACAGTAATTCATAATGTAGCTGAGAATTTATTTTTTACTTGAATTTAATAGACAATTGTAACAAAGTGTAATGTATACAATATATCAGGAAAAAAATTTAACAAAGATTCAACAATATTAATGAAATTCAAACATGTCAATATATTTTTACAAGAGAAAAAACAATTATTCATGTCCCCTTCGATTTTAATGCTTTCATCACTCCTCCACAAGCTGCAATAACAAATAATAATAAATAAATAAATAAATAAATGATATAATAAAATATTTGTATATAAAACTAAACTTTATCAATTCCATACTCATTTCTTAAATCCATTCCTTGGCTTCCTTCTAACTTCTTTCCTTTAGTCCCTCCTGTAAGTTAATTATTGGATGCACCGTGTAGGGTTTTTGATTTTTCTTTTCTCAGTGTTGAAACTTAAAATTGAATATCAAATAGATAATGTGAAGTAGTAATACCGATAGAAGTAAAAAAGATCAATAAAAGATAAAGGGTACCTGTTGAATTCGCAAATTTGTGTACTTCCATAATTGATTTTTTATGAAAAGAGTACTCATAGCAATATCACAATCTTTTGGTAGCGTAAGTTTATCAAGCCATAATTATTTATAAAGGAAAATAATACTGAGATACATAAGAATTACAAATAAAATAAAAGACATACAATTCAAAGAACAAAATTACGTTGTTGTAAATGACATTTGATAATTGAGTGAAAAAAATTTAAAACAAAATTGTGAATGAGAGAAGAAGTAAAAAAAGATATACAAGAACGTAGATGTTTTATGCTATCTCACAAGGTAAAAAGAAACCTTGTTTAAATAATAAGGAAAAGCAAGCAATAAAAAAAAAGATATAAAATTTATTTTAGCTATGGCTTGAGAACAAAAGTTGAAACTAGGGGATTGAGATGGGGAAGATGACGGCACTTTTTTTTTCTTTTGAGTGCTTATTATTTTAGGGTTTTGGCTCTAATATCTTTAATAGGAAAAGAAAGATGTGATTTTAAGGGGGGGTTTGGGGGGGAGGGGGTGTAAATTAGGGAGAAATAATTGGAGGGAACGTTTTTGTTTTCCTTTTTAGTGTTGTTCATTACGTCGTCTTCTCAAATTAGCACAACTTTTGATTTTTATATTAATTTCATAATTAGAGGGAAACTATTGTGAAGTCATCATGTTTCTCTCCTAAGTTCTAATAATCAAACCAATAAAAAAGGTTAGGTAGAATTTTTCTTAATTACATTAATTAGATGTAAAGTAATTAACTCTATCAATTTTAGTTTATAACTTGTTAATCATTGAACATTGTTTGAGGTTAATACTTATTTGGTGTTCATGGTTCGGTTTTGGGTAGATTTTTTATTAAAATCAAAATCAAATCAATTTAGTCGGTTTTTTAATTATTAAAATCAAATCACACCAAAGCAAATATAATTCACATTCATCAGTTGTTTCGATTTTTTCAATCTTAAGAAACCTAATAGTATTTCTCTCTTTCATTTTTTCCAACCATTAAAAAAGAATTCATTCTTTTCCAACTTATAATCCGTTATTAACCTTTTGTTGTGGTGGCTACAAATTTTCTCGGATTATGGAGAAAAATATCTTAAATCGATATATAAGATTTAATCAAGTGAATAAAGTTGATAAGAAATACAAAAAGATGTAGGTGTCATACTTGTTTCTTTGAATAATTGAGCTTGGAATTATGATTTTCTTTTTAGAAATGAGCTAAAGGTGTAAAGTCCATTAATCTATTAGAGTTAAATAAATTTTTTGTGAAAAAGTATACATGGTATTTAAAATTATTTATAAAAGTTAATATATTGTGTGTGTGTTTGTGTGTGTGTGTATTTGGTTTAATAAAATAAAATAAAATCAATTATTATCGATTCCTCCTTTACCTTTGGCAGTTTATAGATTTGAACTTTCATGATTATTAGATTATACAAGTATATCAAAAGGTAGCTATTATCGATAATTAACTCTTAGAAGAAGCTACACCAAGTAATTTTTCTTTTATTACTATTATTCGTTATTGTAGGAGCCTAGGAGGACACCTATCCTGCCTTTTGGTTGTTGTTCGAGCGTGCCAGACGTAGGCAATGGCTTTATATTTTATTAAGCAGGGGTTCTCTTGCTAGAGCAGCCTTCAATATTTTAAATAGAACACAAATTTACCTGATCAATTATCTAAATTTCCTGGAAGTGGAGATTTTGGGATTATAGACCAGTATAGATAGCAATAGGGTTATTGGCACTTTTGCCACTATTTTGTGCTAGTCTTAAACTTTGCTCCCCGTCGTAACAAATAATTTTTTCGCGAGGCATCAGTGGCAGAGCCAGAATTTTAAATAAGGGGGTTCAACAAGATAAAGAAGTAGACAAACAAAGAAGTCAAGGCGGTTCAACATCTACTATATATACATAAAAGATAACTTCTCTTGTATATACAGTGTAATTTTTCGCCGAAGCCCTTACTAGATCCGCCACCGCGAGGCATAAGTCTATATTTTTGCATCATAATATCCACAAGTTATGCCTCGCATGACTTTTTTCCTTCAAGAACTTATGCCCCACTAGGCTAAGTACGATTGCTTATGGCTACAAATTAAAGATCAGCTCATCTGAAGGACAAAAATTAAAAACCAGCCCATTTGATGGCTAATTCGTGCAATTTGATCGTAGCAGTACCTGATCATGAAATCCCACTAATTAATCATCTATAAAACAAACAAAACATAGGGGGGAAATGGTAAGAAAAAGAGAAAAGAAAAAAAGAAAATAATTACACATTAGTAATATATATTCATAATTTTATTCACTCTATACAAGAAATATATAGATAATTACTACCTAGAACTAGGGCTGTTCAAAACCAAACCGTAACCGATAACCCAACCGTAAAATCGGCTTATTGGCTTATCGGTATTGGGTTACGGAATTAACGGTTGGTGAACGGATTAAAATTTTATAATTAACGGTTTATCGGTGCGGGGGCGAATTACTCAATTTCGTTATCGGGTAAACCGTTAAGAATTATTATATTTATGTTTTTACTCCAAGATATATGTGAAATCACAAACTGCAAAAGTACTTTTGTTATTATATTACAAAAGGTTTAACTATTTGTTCGACCAAACATGATTGTATAAGGAAATATAAATAGTCATTAATGCCTTCAGTTACAAGTTACCTACTTCACATTTGAAACAACGGCAGAATTACTAGTGTAAACACTGTCCAAGCAAACTGTAATATAGTCACTGTATGATATGTAACAAACATATGGGAATGTTGCAAAAGGATTGGAAGCTGTGATTTTAACTTCCTCGGCAGAAGCTGAACTATCTGTTGTGATTTTAATTTTAATTTTCTCTTAGATTTAGCCGATACACCGCCCGATAACCATCCGATAATTGTTAACCCAATACCGAACCAACCGATATCTTATCGGTTGGCTAGCGGATTATTACATTTAAAAGTCGATAACCGATAAGCCGAACCATTAAATATAATTATCTGTCCGATCCGCCCAATAAGCAACCCTACCTAGAACATGACGAAATGGTCTCTCCAGCTATAGCTATTATTATAATCAGTCCTCAAAACTACTCCCTCCGTCCCAAAATAAATGCGCCTTGATAAAAAAATTATCTCAAAATAAGTGTCATCTTAGGAATTCAAGACAAAAATTGGCATAACTGTACCGTTAGCATTAAAGAAGTAGTCCTCTTTATATTGCTCAATTCTCAAAAAAACATCTAACAAATAGGAATAGTTTCATAAACTCTATATTGTATTTATTAATTTCTTAATAGACGTGATTTTTGTTAAGGTGACACTTATTTTGGGATGAAGAGAGTATAATCATACATAATATATAGAAATTACTGCTTCATGATTTAGAACATTTGAGTTCATTTCTTCACAAAGTAGTAGCTAGTAAAGCCGTCAAAAGCAAGATTATCTTCTTTGTCCTCCTTATCATCTTAAATTTTGAGGGCCCTTTGAGTAAGCTTGAGAAGGACTTGTTCAAAGCTATTCTTAGTTAACTGATACCATTCCGAGGAGCACACATGATTCAAGATACTTTATTCGAGGCCGAGTCAAGGAACTTTGAGCCTTACAAGCCATAATGATGCAAAGAGAGGCGTTGGAGACCTTTGAGGAGCTTCATGGGAGAGCATATGACGTGTGGATGATTGCTTGGTCGCATGGAGTGAAGATGAGATGGAGGGAAACGATGGTGGCTAGCCATGCAAAGAGGCTATTCTTTAATATCAAACCATCATCCCTAAATAAGACTACCAAACAAGGCTCTTACTTCATTAAAGATATTTTTGTAATAGTTAGCCTAGTCTTCTTTAGCCTAGTACTATAAATACTACACTTAGTTATTTCATTACTGAGTTTTTTGAATGATGTTGAGATGAATACTTTTAAAGAGTGATAGTTTGTTTGGTAATTTAGTATAGTGCTAATCTAGTGATTAGTGTTAGTGATAGTTAATTATGGTGGATTCCCTTGTTGGCTATTGAAACCCGTTTTACATTAATTTCATATTAGAGTTGTTCATTTGTAGATTCATTTGATTAACTCCTAATTGAATTCAAATAGTATAGGTTCGTTATTAGAAATCGATTAGGAGGGTTTGGATTTCATATATCCAAATTTGCCTATAATTCCTTTACTAATTGGGTCTTGCTTCTATCCCTCTTCTTCTCATCTCAGTTTCTTCACTTCTCATCTTCGATTTCTTCTTATTTTCAATTTTCGTGTTTTTGTTGTTTGAATCTGTGTCTTCCACAAGCCGGATCGTATCATTAACCACCTACAAATTAGGCTGTTTATCGATCGGTTCGGTTCGATTTTGAATGTTATCGGTTCGACTGATTGGTTAACGGTTGTAGACATGCTAAACCGCTACAAAACCATTAAAATATCGATTAGTCGGTTGGTCGTTAACAATTCGATTATCAGTTTAACTGCTATGACGGGATATTAAATGACAGTCATTTTTATCAAATATGAAGCCCCTGAATGAAACTGCAACCTAAGGAGCAGCAATTGCAGCCCGCAAAACCTCATGTGGCATCGTCACAACTCCAGACTCACCACGTAGCCAAAGCAGGCACCAACATTGGCTTTTAAGCCTATTAAAGTAACTTGGTTTTGGATGTCACTTATCATACTAACAAACAATAATATTGCCATGAAAAAAAGCAAGCACGACTGAAAAAAATTCTGCGGGAAGTAAACATTTTTAAAGAAAAAAATAATGCTGCACAAGGAAACAAATAAAGACCAACTCAAGGGTACATAGTGGGCTTATAAAGTGGGTTGGTCCAAGGGTACTTTCTAATCCATAGAAAGGGAAAAAGTAGCCCAAAATCCAAATAAATTTTCCCTTTTCTCTTATCAACTCAAACTTTCAAGCTAGATTGTCACTCAATTCAACATATAGTATCTGAGTAAATATCCGTGCAATAGGCATTCAGGCTATACTCAATACAACTACTATTCTGTCCATATCTCATTAAAATTTACGCGTTACATAAGTACTTACCTTCTCGAGGTATTTATACCAAACAGTGCTAACTTATCATGATTAAGTAATTTAATAAAATAAAAATATATATTAACTAACCATATGACTAAGGGGTGAAAATATATGTGCCAAGGTATATCATGAATTTATTAATTTGATGTAAACATCTTAGTACGCATAAATTTTTAGACCATATCTCAAACTCACTACTCATCAAGATTACGGTTGAAAGACTATGGTGCTAAAGAAATATGAGAGACTTCACACGCAATAACGCAAGAATTTAAACAAACTTATACTATATGATACGTTTCTGTTACAGCCCCAAATCACTACTCCAGAAATATATCAGTTAGAGAAACAAACAGGAAAGGCACTAACCTAAGAACTGATAATCAGTTCCATGGCTGTAGTCTTACCATTATTATTACAGAAAAAGCTTTTATAACAACACACACACTTAGAGAATAATATTCTTAGCAATTGCAAGGGTCACAGGTGCAGCTTGATCCACACTTGCATCCATTTCCTCCTTCTCCTGCTGCTTTCTCCTCAACCCTTCCGTAGCTGCAATTAATTCAACTAATTAGCATTCTAATTTATAATTCTTTTTTTTTTTTTGAAGATTATTTTCATTGCAAACTACTTATATATTAAACCAGAAGGCATAGGGAAAAGATATTAAAGGTACAACTAGACGTACTTGGTCACGGGTGCAACACCTTCAATGATGGTAAAGGTAGTGGACTTCTCCATGTCGGGGTACATCCCACATCTACAATATCACCAATAACTCAATTAACAAAATATCTTAATAGTTTTTTTCCGGTTGTTTTTCTATATGATCATTCAATTAATAGTTATTATCTCTGAAAGTCATCTTTTTTTTTATTCTAATTTTCTTTAACAAAGAAAGTGACTTTTTGAGATAATAATTATTAGTTGAGTGATCATCTGATAAATCGACACATTTTTTTCATGATTGTACGTGCCAAAAATTAAAAAAATGAACGGTGCAAGTAGATCTAGAAGAATCAAACTACTCTCAGTATTTCACTTTTTAAAAACATTCTTAAAACGAGTTTGGATAGAACATATATTATTTGCAAAGATTAATTGCAAATTCATGTGTTTGCCTTTTAATTTGAAGTTCAAAAGTTCATTTGAGGAGCATTTCGTGAAATAACAATCAGTATTAAAGTTAGCATTTGTAAATACAGAAGAGAATCTCTACTCAAGACTTACCCTCCACAGCCACTGCCGCACTTGCAGCCAGATCCACATCCACAGCTTCCTCCACAGCAAGACATGTTTTCTTAGTTTGTTGTTGGAGATGAGAGATTTTTTGTAAAAGAAATTTGGTGTAATGCAAGTTCTTGTTGTAGTTGTGATGAAATGTGAAGCATAGAGTGGGGTTTTTATAGGAGAAATGAGGATAAAATTGGTGATTGCGTGCGTGACATGTTGACAAATAATGATGAATTTGTATACTAGTACTGTTTGATAATGTCTTAAATATAATATCCTTGTGGCAATTAGAATTTCCATTAAAATGATCTGAAATTAAAAATACACCAAGAAGTTAGGGAATTCAACATTTACTACAACGACGACGACGACAACAACATTTACTATAAACACCTAATAGATAATTATAATTTTATATATATAGTATAATTTTTTTACTAGGATTCGCATGAACCCATTGTGACACTAGCTTTGTTCCTGCCATAGTGAGTTTGAGAATGCGAATTTTATTTATTTTATTTTTCAGTATTAAGGAAATGAGAATCGTTCAACCTGCAAAATTTGACATTCCTAAGGTGGTTTCCTGAGAATAAATTATATAAAGGATAAAGTACGCGAGTGGCCCTTAATTAATTTTCAGCAGCATTAGTCCTTTTAACTACGTTTAGGAGCAAAGATGCTTTTGAATTTTTGAAACATACTAATATTAGGAATTCCGGACCCAAAAGAATATTAGGAATTCAGTTAAGTACCGGTAAAACTTGGAATTAGTCCTTTAACTATGTTTTGGAACAAAGTGGAGAATTTTAGTAGCATTATGTTCTATCCTTAAAATCAATAAGTGCCTCTAAAAAAGTTATTTGCACTAGTGTTAAGAACCGCGCAGTAATAGCAATAATTAATCATAAGAAATTGTTATCTTATTTGTTTGAAATAATAAGATAATATTTTTATCATCTCTCAATGGCATATCTAATTATAATAAAGTTATAAAGTCCTCAATAATGTAAACCTTAAGTAGAAATTTTACACTAGAATTTTAAATTAAGACTTAATATTCTATTGCTATTGCAATTACTTAGAAGTTTCGATATAACGAGACGATGACGATGACGACGACGACAACAATGACAACAACAACAACAACAACAACAACAACAATAATAATAATAATAATAATAATAAGATTTTTATCGTAGCCCATTGACATACTTAAAAAAAACAATATTAATGATAGTAATATATAATTGTTAGTACTTTAGTTGACTTTGTGTTTATATTTTTTTTAATCAGTTAAGTGATAGAATGGTTTTATTTTCTAATTCAAATTCAAATTTTTATCTTTCAATTTCAATTCAAAAACTTTAATTAACTGAACGGAATAATTTACTAAACTGGTGGCAGTGTTAGATTAAGTATGTTTTAAGAGTTCAAAATAATTTATCATTTCAAAGAGTCGAAAAAATGCAAAGATAACTAAATTTCAAGGGCTATTACTGCAATTTACCGTTATGTATAAATTATACAGCATGTCCTAAGGGCAAAAATGTTAGGGAAAATTTTCAACTCTAACTCTGAGGTGACATTTGCGTTGGGCATCAATCTAGGATTTATAGACTTTTCTTGCTTTAACATATTAATAATAATAATAACATTATCCAATTGGCATCGTATTGTTGGGAGACTTTTGGAAAGTGATTTTATAACCTATAAAATTGATGCTACTTGCCTTTGATTAACACAATGTAGACCCTTTATTCTTGTTCAATTAAATAATTGCTGAAGGCATTGACAAGATCGTATCGACAAAATCAATCCAAGTAGGCCTATATGGAGTTTTGGATTCTTGGAAATTACACAAGAAAGTGTCTTTGTTAAATTCTCCATATCATCTAATTAATTCATAGTCGTAGGATGTCAAATAGGTTGTAGTTTTTAACGACAGCATTATTAGTTTTGACACAATCTTTTGGTAAACACTGAAGGATTAAGTACTTGAAAAGTGGCAGAATGACATTGTTACCACGATTTATGAAAATACAACCCTTTGTCGCTTCGCTTCAATTTTAAAAAGGTACTTAGTAGAGTGTTCATATTCATGTCCTTGTTTAAGGTTTGACTCCCTTTACATAAATTTAGCAAAAATAACTTGCAATAAGAACTTGGCAGCAAGTCATGGTTAAGTTGTGATGGATGTGCAAATTTGCCTTACCTGCATAAATCCTGACGGATCTTCAGAACTTTAGTACAGATTATTTGTCATAACTTTAGAATAGATTATTCATAAGTCCTGACGGATCGCCGGAAGTTTGATGGATAGGTCTTGCCACAAGTCTTGGTGATCATCAAAACAAGTACAAATTGTTCACAAATCCTGATGAATTGTCGGAAGTTCTGATGAAATAATATTATGGTGGGTTACGTTTCATGGTGGTAGCCGAGAAAATAATCGAGTTTCTTGAGAATTCACTCCAATATTACAAAGCAAAACTTGTTTTGCCTCCACAAGTCTTGACAGATTGTCAATACTTTAGTACAAATTGTGATAACTTTATAACAAAATTGTGTAATAGTTGTAGAACAAGTTGTTGATAACTCTTGACGGATCGTCGGGAGTTCGATGGATGGACAAACTTGCCTTTGTCACAAGTTATGCGGATCATCAAAACTCCTGTACAAATTTTATGTCATAAATTTGATACAAATTGTTCACAGATCCTGACGGATCGTCAAGAAATAAGAATTCTCTACCACCATTAGTGGATCCTTACATCACTTTTTGGTTTAGCCACTAGTTCCCAAAGCAAGCTTGTTGCTAACTGTTATTCACATTGTTTTTTCGATGTATCCATGTCTTCTCACTTCTCATTCTTTTCGATTTTTTCACACTAATTCCATCGAAATTAGGAGGAAGAAGGAAAATTCTGGTGAATGTCTATATTTGCCCTACTTTGTTAACAAGAACAAAAGTTAAATATCTTTAAGGACCATTCCTGTAAAACCACTCTTTAAGATGACTATGACATACCAATGAAAAGTTCCTTAATACTTTAATTTCCAGCCGTTCAAGATGGTATTTTTATCAATCATCAATCCCCTTTTGCTTTTGGAGAATACATACCAAAGCTTTCACGTATCTTTTACGAAAAAAGATGAAGCATATATCTTCTTCTTTTGTAATAAAAAGAGAAGCATATCACTCTTTCTTACACGATAAAAAGTTTGAAGATTCTTCTTTTACTACTACTACTGCAACTACAATTTGCCAATCTGATTGGATCCATCATATCATGTACTATAATATGAATCATATACAACATTAAGTTATTTCAATATAATTTTATACATTACGAAATGTCATTGCTTACGTATAACTAACCGTATTTGCTATAGTTTAAACTCATTTGAGATATCTGAAAGTGAAACTAACAATTGGTTTATTGGTTATTCATAACGTGCTAAACAAAAAGTACGCAACCTTATTCCTAAGTCAAAAATATTTGCCATGGTATGTGGTCAAAATGTGTTACATTTTCAAGCGAAAGTATACAAGACTAGATGCTCACAAAAGCATCATCCTGGTGAAGAACTATACCGTCTAATTTTAGCCTGTGTGTTTGTTCACCACTGATAAGCATCCTCAAACCATCTTTCAGTTCTGGTACTCCTTCCTCTAGGATTGCACTCACGGCGAAAACAGGTACACCAGATACACGGCGTTTTAGTTCTTCATATACCTCTTCAGCCCCATCTTCATCGACTTTGTTAGCCACCACTAAGGATGGCCGATCAGATAAACCCTCACTATAGTACTCGAGTTCCAAAATCAAGTCATTTAACTGCTCCCATGGTGGTATTCCCTTGTTATCACCCAGTGCTGCAGCCAAGTCTACCACATATGCTAGAACTTTTGTACGTTCTATGTGCCGAAGGAAAGCATGCCCAAGCCCACGATTTTCATGGGCTCCTCTTATGAGTCCTGGGATGTCGGCTACAGTTAAAGAAAAATCGTAATAATTTACGTTACCTAAGTTAGGCCTCAATGTTGTGAATGCATAATCGCCTACAACAGGTTTAGCCTTTGATAACGCCCCAAGAAGGGTACTTTTGCCTGCATTTGGCATCCCAATAAGACCTACATCAGCAATGCTCTTTAGTTCTAGCACAAGTACCACCTCTGAGCCAGGCAAGCCAGCACTTGGTAATGCATGATGATGATCATCATCAGATACTTCATCATCACAATCGGCTCCCTTTTGCATCATCTTTGACGCTTTCCTCATGGACAGATTGCCTAAGCCACCCTCCCCTCCACGAGCAACAACTATTCGTTGGCCTTGTTCTGTTAACTCTGCCACATTGTATTCTATAAGTTCAGTTTCTTCCAACTCATCTTCACATTCTGTTCCCATAACATCATCACCATCTTCATCTTCCATTTCTCCACAGCTTTCTTCCTCCCAATCGCTCAAATCATCATCATCACTTTCGATTTTGCCTCTAGAAATTGAGCACGGAGTGCGGGAATTGGTCGGCAAACGAAAAGTTCTTTTCCTAGCTGTAGTTGATTCTTCACCATCAGAAGCTCGACGTCCACTTGATTTGACTTTCTTCTCAACTTTTGACCCGGTTTGGTCGGCCGTAATTGATTGTGTAGAAAACTCTGACGAATCAATATCAACTGTACCTGGAATCTCCCAAGGGTCCAACTTAGAACTTGAACTCTTCTCTACTGCAGATGGAAGTTCACCCTCTACTAGATGAATTACGGTACCGATTGGAACTTGGATCACCTATCACACAAGAGAGCCGGCCTTTAGTTTAGGTTTGATCAAAAGACAAACAATATACATATGCCAAAGACTCTAAAGATCAACAGAGAGATAAAAGTTGACCTTGTCGGCTCCTCTGCTTCCTATCATATTTTTGGAAGACCCATTTCCCCCTCTCTTTGCATTCTGAAATATGTCACAAACAATTAGGCAAAAATATAAAGTGTCACACATATATCAATCAAATGACTGGGTAAATTCCATCAATAATTAATTGTGCAACAGATATCATGCAGTAGGGAAGAAAACACACGATGTGATGCTGCAGAGCACTCAAATCCCACATTGTAGGGGAACATTCTAATATCACGTCACCACCCCGTCCACCATTCCCGCCTGCATTCAGTCCAAAAAGAAGGTAAAGAAGAGAGGAAACCTTACAACTGGTCACTATAGCAAATCAAGCTTGACTGCATATCTTAAAATGAGTTGTATTGGTGAAACAAAATGTATGAAGAAAATAAAAAGAAAAGAAGAAACAATAAAATTATTAAGGTAAAAAGAAAAGGACAGACAAGGACGATATACAGCCACAAAACCTTTTTGGGAAGTTCTGCAACAACAACATACCCAGTGAAATCCCACAAAGTGGGGTCTGGGGAGGGTAGAGTGTACGCAAACCTTACCCCAACCTTGGGAGGTAGAGAGGTTGTTTCCAGTAGCCCTTGGCACAAGAACAGGCAATTCCAAGCAATACGAAAGAAAGAAATAACGAGAGCGAATAAGCCACAAAATACTATAAAAAGTATGATAGAGCAGTTTTTTTGGGGGGGAATTTCTCTGGTTAAAAAAAGTGGAGTAACTTTACCTAGGAGCTCAAGAATGAAAAGCCATTCTTTAGGTCAGTGTTATTAACAGCCATCATTTCGTCACTCAAAGGGATGAACCAATGCGTGCGCGCGCGCCGGGGGAGGGCTGCGTTTCAGGATTGAAGCAGGCAATTCAAAGGAGTGCGCACTTAAAACAGTGATGCACAATGTGATCCCAACAAGAAGTGGTTGGTTCTTTGGATCTCAAACTTGAAGAGTTGGATTAGTATCAGCATTATGCTCAAATAAGTACGTTAATTGCAACTTGATCATTATAGCACTAAGTTCATGTATGTTAGAAATTTTTAAAATAGGTAAATTGCGCGCTTCACTTCTCGCTGGAACCCCATGGACCTTGTTGTTTTTGTGTATTTTGCTTCTTCCTTTTTAAATTTTTTATCATACATAGGGGGAAGGGAAGTGGAATGGGAAGCAGGATAACAAGGTGGGGAATCAAACACCCACCAACAAGGTGAAAGTTCAAGTTTTGCCGTACATCATCCTTCTCTGATATTCCGGATTTCATTTAAATATTCAGTGACCTCAGAACTTCAATATCAATGATACTAAAAGCATCAAATTTCTTGAGTAGCATCTTTTAGTTTCTGCAACTTCTGCATGCAGAAGGCCCTCAAAAATAAAGAAAGAGAAAACTTCTCAACACATAAAGTATCAAAGTTGAACAATAAAAATGCATGAGGTCTTTCAAGTGCATGATTTTAGAGACACTTCAGTTGCATACCATATTACCCCTGAACCATATAGATTTGCTATTAAGACCGGAATTTGCAATTTTCAGCTCGTTTTAAACCTACCCTTCAGCTTTCTCAATCCCTGTCCTCATAAAAGTTGAATTACAATAACTTGTTAAAGCAGATCAAACTACATTATATTTCTCCGTCTCTATCAGGTTAACATTCCTCTCTTAAGGCAAGTGAAGAAAGTACAGTTATCTTTTCCATTGTGGTGTATGAATTTCTCGTTTATTTTCTTTCAATCTTTTATTCTCCTTCTCTTGAGGTTCTGGAGAATTCTAACTCTACAAATAATTGGTCTTTTGTTTATTGAATTTTCGCTCCAAACAAGTGTTTCAGGTATCCAACCAACCAATGAAGTAGTTAGCGCTACAGCCTCGGGAATAGCTGGTTTTTGGTTCAAACTTTACCAGTAAACAGTTGATATGTTAAATTCGGGTTACATATATGACATGTTGGTGCTTTAACTTATATAATTTACCATGGGTGGGTGACTCGCTGTTTATCTTGATTTGGTTGACAGCATCTTAATTGTTTAATCAGTAAGTGGGCAGCTTGTCCTGTATTTCCATCATGTCAAGTAAAGGAGAACAGTTAACCAAGAGATCTTGTGATAACCAAGAGACGAAATGTGCATCCAAGCAAGGTTTTAACATAAAGAAATTGAAGGAGAAAAAGAGCAGTTTAAGAGAAGAATGATAATAAATTTAAAGAAAGGGTAAAACTTCAATTGGGAAATGAAAGACCCAAAGATGGAAGATGGAAGTCAACTAGTTACATATTTCCTCCGCGCCACCCCTGAGGTATAAAGAGGTTAGAGAACATACCATCAGGTCTGCCACGGCGATCATGTCGACTACGACGAATACTGGTACAACCATTGCCACCATCACCTCCTTTGGCCCATATGCGAAAGCGGTCAATCATTCTTCGTTCCTGTACGGAAACTTGTATAAACGGACAAATACGTACTGGGAATAAAAGTGAGTATATTGAAAGTAGTTCTCGTAGAGGGAGAGAACTGGAAGCATGAAGGACCTGTAGAGGAGCAAGCTTCGTTTTCTTGTAGACAATGTCTGAGAAAGAATAGGTTTGGATTAGCCATGGAGACCGCAAGCATCTTCGCGAAGCCTTCAAGTAGAGAACTTTCTGGCTAAATGACATATCCCTGTTCTACTCTGTAATCTTCCAAGTTTCCAAGGTTCCACACTATGAAAAAAATCAGTTCTGATTCTAAGATTTCATCACCTGCTAGCATGAGTGACAGAAAAAAGGCAGGAAGTATTTAAAACTTGTGCAAGTGATATAGTTAACCTTCATGCAGAGATAATAAAGAGAAATTAAGGCAGCTCAGTTCAGGTATTCAAAGAAGATCAAAATAATCCATCCAAAATTTAGTATCCTAGGGGTGAAGTGGGTGTTATCAAGATCAACTCTAGAACTCTTATGCAACTGGAAAGAAATTGGAAGAAGGAAGGCGAAGGAAGATTGTTGGCAGTCCATTTCAGCTTGTATTTGGTGGTCAATTTGGAAGGAAAGAAACTCAAGACAATTTGAAGATAAAGCTAACTCTATCCAGATAGTTAAAATGAAGCGTCTTAGTTTCTTTTATTTTTGATGTAAACAAGATATAGTGGTGGAAGTAGTTGATTTGGTATATTTTCTAGGCAATGTGTAAATTGTAACTAGCATCATTACCTCCTGGCCACTGTTTTTGGTCGCTTTACCTGTAAAGTTTCACATCAGCATTCTAAAAAATGCTGATACTTTTGGATGGAATACAAATGTTACCTTATTCACAAAAAAAAAAAAAAAATCCATCCAAAATTTAAAAAGAAGACGACTTGGGGGGAATGCACTCACAAGGAAATTTGGCAATAAAAAAGATATGTCTTCAATGAATCAACTATTGCTGTATTTTTTCCAGCCACCAAATCGACACAAGAGATATTAGCAAATGAGTGACACCCTGATACTTTGGCATGAGAGCTGTTAAATATGCAGTTCCTAATGAATGTACAATTACAAATAATTGTGTCAAATGCAGCATGTCGAATACACATAATTGTGTCAAATGCAGCACATTCGAGCCAGAGCAGAGACATAGAGCTTCTAAACCATTCTAGAGCTAAGTGCTTCATCTATCATATATTTGGAGAAATTTTCCATAGTTATATTTATATACTTAAAAGTAGTTAACTCAACGAGAGCAAATTATCTTAGTCTAAAAAATTACATGAATAGTTCAACAATAATAAACATATTTTGTTTTTACTTTTTAGTTTTAGATAGAAGAATCTGTTTTGTTTCGACAACCACATGGACCTGAAACATAGTGACACACTTCAACTACTACAAGCAATCAACTTTCTTTGTAAATTCTATGCCTTCCAGAAAAAGGGGGACCTAGAGTATAAGTTCTTTCGATAATTTTATCAAACAGCTACCACACAATGTAGTTTTAACTCTAAACAACCACCCATGACAGAACCCATTCAGTATGAAACCAGCACTCTTAACCATTAAACTCAGAATTCCACAAAAGGAAAATTTTACAGCAGCAAGTACACAAAAGTGCCAAACTCGTTTGTGTTCGAGCAACAATCCTTCGTCTCGTAAATGCTTTAGTCCTAGTACAGTAGTTCTGTAGTTAAGGATGTTTACGTTTCTAGGATAGCTAGCTGTGTTACAGCTAAGCTATGGTGCTCTACATGTTCTTACACTTTGGTGATTAATAAAGAAGTTAGTTACCCAAAAAAAAAAAAAAAGTGCCAAACTCCTCCACCCATCTTAGATTATTAATTTGATTAAATAGCCAAAGAAATCAGTCCAGCTCCAAAGAAAATGTAAAACTAGAAGCCAAAATGAACTATTCTAACCATACTGAATCAAATTTCAGTGAAAGAACATTCAGCATATTCAATATATGATCCAGCCTAGCAGTAACACAAATGCTAAAGAACTCCGAAACCACTTTTCGCGTTGCATATCATTCTCTCCATGTTAAAGTTCTATCGAGGTGTCCAAACTCCCTCAGGTACTCGAACCACACACCAAAACTTACTTATATGCATCTCTTAGGGTGTGTTCGGTATGTAGGAAAACATTTTCCAGATGATGTTTTCCAATTTTCCCATGTTTGGTTGGTCTTAACATTTTATGTAAGAAGTTGTTAAGTTCCTTAAAAATGACGAAAATGATTTCCTTCCTTAGTAGGAGTACGGAAAACAAGAGGCATTCCACATTGATTGTGTCTCCCCACCCTCCAACACACCTCATCTTCAACCCCATCCCCGTATATCTAAATTATGTACAAATGCTTTTCGGATAATATTTTTTGCTTATATACCGAAAATAAGTAAGAAACCACTTATTTTTCTTTTCCCAAAAAAAAAAAAAAAAATATATGCATAGAAATATTTTCCTTCATACCGAACACACCCTCAATGTCATTCTGTTACTCAAGACTTCACCAGCGAAATAATTTCCCTCCCAGACAATTTGTCGAACAGGTTGCGTACATCACTTTAACCAAGTTTTTTTTCCTCATTGAAATAATTGAATTACCCTCCCAAAAAGTAGGAATTATAGTTTAATCATAGCTTCTTCATCTCAATAAAAAAACAAAACCAAAATTTCACAATTGTGCTGTAGGACCACACCAAAAGAGAAGAAAAAGAAAATTGTGTAATAGAAAGAAAGAGAGACCTTACCTGAGGAAAACTCGAGTTTGTGGTGGAGCAGTGTGATTGTTTTGGTGTTGTAAGTGAGAGTGAGTGTGCTGTGTGTTGTTAGCTTGAAAGTGAGGGGACTTTGTGAATTTTACACAGGTTTTAGTCACTTACCTCAACCATTTTTGTGCAGCCACTCTTAACAAATCTTTGTCCAAATCAATTCCAAAATTTGTGAAATTTGGTAGTCATTAAAAAAAAAAAAAAACTAACCTAAAATAAAAATTGCAAAATTGAATTAAAAATAAAGAAAATGCGCGCATTTAATGTCGTGGTACGACATACACCAACTTCGTTATTTTGGCCTCCACTTTGAACTTATGAATTGACTCCCCAATTTTAATTCAAGTTTACGGCGATGTACTTGTAGCGGTGATACAATTCAAATAGGTCGACTATTCGGTGTCGCATCTTGCACTTTTTGGCCTTTAAGTGAAGAATGTCATATTATTTTAGGCATGACAAACGTCAAAATAAACACATTTTCTTCCAAAATCACCAAATTTCCTCATAGGCTTGGTTAGCTCAACTTTCATATCCCGAAGCTAACCTTTCATTTCTAGAAAAGACTTATACATCCCCAATCGAGCACAATATTGAAAAATGATTGAAATGTGGTCCAATGCGCTCAAATTTCAAATTTGCATCATTTCAACATCCTCACCCAAAATGAACTAGAGTCTGCAAAAATGATTTGATGAACTTTTCTTTGCATGATCATATCACTTCTTCAAATCTCAGCATCATTCACTAACTTTAGGCCGATTGATCGGCCCTCCAACTTTAGTTCTTCAAAATTGATTTGGACCTTATTTTTATTGAAACTAACTAAAATTTATTATCCATGACAATTTAATATTGAGCATCACATGTCTCAATCTTTGCACTAAATTTGGCCTCCAAGTCCCAGATATCAATTTCAAGTTGCTCCAATTCTTGATTTTGCTTAACATTTATTTTTACAAATCTTCCATCATTCGAGAAATGTCTTTACGACCCCCATAATATCCAAGTTGTTGAGCTTGATTGATTAGCCAATATTGACTTTAATTCTCTACTTTGATATTAGACATCTTTCTTTTTCTAAGGGAAAAAATAAAAAATTGAATAAGAAAAGAAGAAATAAAAAAATAAGAATTAAGAAGATAGTAATCATCTATGGGGCAATTTGCACGATTGCCCTTAATCGGAGGTGGTCTTTAATTTTTGTTCTTCGCTTAAAATATTCTGAGGTTCTGGGTTCGAATCCTGGCTCAATAAAAAAAAATCGCAAGACAGAGTTTTGTTGCAAAATTAGGCCTATTGGGGCAAAAGTTAGGCCTTAAGGCTATTGATATAGCTCTTTTTTATTTAATCAAGTAACTATTATTATCTTAAGCAAAAAAATGTACTTAATTATTTTAATATCTTCCTCCAAATTCATATTGTTGGCTCTTGATGATGACACGGTCGGTGGAAATTGCGGCAGTTGGAGTAGCCATATTCAATCCAGCGATTAAAGTGAAATTTACCCTTTAGTTAACATAACTACTTCTTTTGTTGCTGAGGAAGACACTGTTAGAAGAATTACTGAAAAAAGCAGCAAAAGATGACTAGGAGAAATGTAATTCCAAGGAGAATAAGGATGAAATGAAAGTGATACTAGTAACTAATGATACTAACCTTGAGAATGTAGAAAATGGTGCATCCACCAATATTATTGAAACCATAGAGTCTTTACCAGAAGAAGGTATACAGTCGTGACAATCTTATTTAAAAATTTAAAGTGTCAGAAAGAACATACTTATACTATTTACTTAATTATGTCTAGACATACATATGTGCTTTTCCCCCCTTTTTTTTTTTTTGCGTAATACATAAATTACTATGAGCACATTTGTTATATACGATGCACCGAAGTTATATTTTAAGGAAAATGGTTCTCATCGGAAAATCATTTTTTCTACTGCATATTTGGTTGCCTAAAAATGTCTTCAAAGAAAACATTACATTTTCTATCAAATGGGGAAAAAACAACTTTCCTCCCCTTACAGACTGAAGTTATTTTCCTTACCGTTATTTTGACTTTTAACGTTATATTACTACTTCAACTATACTTACATATTATTAATCTTTAAAACTTACAAAATTTCCCTAAAATGTCAGTATAGAAAATGATTTCCGTCATACCAAAACAATGTCAAGATATAACGTCAGATGGGTTTTGATTTACAGGAAGCAAGTCTAAAGGCAAGCCCAGACGTGTGAAGCGACAAATTCCATCAGCTTCAACAGCAATTCTCATGGGCTGCATTAATCTTGGCCTTTTTCAAACACTCTTCCTAGTCTTTCTCGCTAAACCAATTTTAGGGATCTGTAAGTCTATATATCAATAATTATTCAATGTAGAGTTCGTTTCTTAAATGGTCACTCAACCATTACAAGATAAGTGAATAAAATTATTTTTCTTACTTTTGTATCAGAAAAACTACTTATCTTTTGTTATTTCACATACAAGGTCTTTTTTTTTCTTTTAATTATATCAGGAAAGTTACTTATCTTTTACTATTACATTTAATTAGAGCACAATACGTAACATTTACAAGCTAATTTCAGCAAATAATATATTATATATATATATGTACAGGGATCACCTATGCTATCCCCAGCAAAGAAGTATTTAACACTAAGAGCACTTGGTACTCCTGCAGTCCTTTCTTTGGCTATGCAAGGTGTTTTTCGTGGTTTCAAAGATACAAGAACCCCTTTATATGCTACTGGTAAGTGCATCGTGGATTTAAGTTATATACATCGATAGTGTAAAGATCCTTTTATGTTATCAGTGAATTTTAAGCAAGTTAGAATGCTTATCAAAAAATTATAGTAACAACTTTGACCTGATTCTGTAAATATTTTTTACGCCATAAGTACAAAAGTACTTAAACTCAATATTAAATTTTTCCCATGCACTGATAATTGAGCTAATTCCTTCTTTTCTCTGGTCCATCAGTTGCCGGAGATTTGACAAACATAGTTTTGGACCCAATTTTTATTTTTGTTCTCCGTTGGGGTGTTAGCGGTGCTGCTGTTGCTCATGTCCTTTCTCAGTAAGTCTATTAGCTAATACTATATATCATAATAAACTAGTAGTAGTAGAATTTATGAATGTTACCTTGTCACTCTCATGTTATAATAATTCATTCTGATATATATGGTTCCCTTATTAGGTACTTGATATGTGTTATTCTCCTATGAAACTGATGACAGAAGTAGAGTTATTACCTCCTGGTACCAAAGATCTGCAGTTCAGCAAATTTCTTAAGAGTGGTAAGTAAATAATTAAGTGTGTGCTAGTGAAACCTCTTCTGAAAATACAATTAAGTGAATAGTCATTCCAACAGTTTAAACTTTTGGATGAAGTGATCACATAGTTCAACATTAGCATCAGAGCACGTTGAGTTCTTAAGTTTCATTAATTAGCAATTTAAACTTTTAGATGAAGTGGTCACATGTACAATTCAACAATCTCTGGTAGCTATAACTTAGATTCGAAGTACTCGATTGTACACCATATATGAATTGCTGAACTTTAATCTTATTTGCAATATGATGGTAGGATTTTGGTTACTAGCAAGGGTGATACCGCAGTTACATTTTGTACAACATTGTCTGCATCATTGGCCGCACGACTGAGAACGGTACCTATGGCTGCATTTCAAGTTTGCTTACAAGTCTGGTTAACTTCATCTCTACTCTCTGATGGATTGGCTGTAGCTGCACAGGTAATTAACTTTTATAGTATAAAAACATTGATCATCAAGACTTTACTTTATGCAACAATTAATATCACTATTACAAAATAAAACAATAATCCAAGTTGCAGCTTTCTCATTATAATAACCGCGATTTCTTCTTTTCTAGGCAATCCTTGCTACTTCTTTTGCTGAGAAGGACTACCAAAAGGCCAAGGCTACCGGAGTTCGTGTCCTGCAGGTGCTGCAAGAAAGACATATATTTGTGATAGAATATTTATGATATATGGACAGGTCAATCACAAAATATTGTGATAGATTTGTGACGATTTATGACTAAATTCATCAATTTGTGATGATCTTTTCACGAAATTCATCAATTTGTGACGTTTGTGACGTTTTTATTGTTTTCGTTTCAATTTCCATTCCTGCCAGTACTGATATAATGCAGATGGGATATGTGATGGGACATGGACTTGCTTTGATTGTTGGACTTGGTTTATTTTTTGGATCAGGAGTTTTTTCACAGGACACAAATGTCATCCGCCTCATAATCGTTGCCATCCCGGTATACTATATTTAATAAATTAAATAACAATGAGAAGTAATTTTTTCAACTGTTCTTCTTTTCTTTCACTATATTAATTCAGCTATTGATCTTTCCCTTGTGTTCAATCGGTAGTGTGGCTGGTACACAGCCAATCAACTCATTGGCATTTGTTTTAGATGGTGTCAACTTTGGAGCAAATGATTTTTCTTACTCTGCTTTTTCCAGGGTTAGTTTATGCTACTAGCAATATCTAATCTATATTGGGAAAAAAAATCTGAATAATTTACTTTTCCTTTTGAACTGAATTAACAAACTGTTCTATCTTCTTTTTTTACAGGTTTTGGTTGGTGCACTAACAATAGGCTCTGAGTTGGGGCATTTAATTATAGGTGATGTTTTAGTTTTAAAATTGAAGGAAGGTGATTCAAGTTTTAATTATTGAGTAGAGGTGACTAAATTTGATTAGTGATTAAGGGGTTTTGAACTTGCCCAATAGTTTCATTTTTGACACTTTGGCCCTCTATTTTATTTTTAATATTTTGTCCTCAAGTTTTATTTTTAACACTTTGACCCTAAACTTTACTTTTAACACTTTGCCCTAAAGTTTTATTTTTAACATTTTGACCCAACCACTATAAACCCTAAAATACAAAAATCGGAAAAAAAATCCTCTTCTTCGTTTTCCTCCATTGTTGTTCTTCCCATCATTCTTCGTCTTTCTTCTTCTTCTAACTTCTTGGTCCGCTTCGCTTTCTTCTTCTTCTTCTTCTTCTTGGTCCGCCCCCGCTTTCTTCTTCTTCTTCTTCTTCTTCTTCTTCTTTATCCGCCATTGCTCAAGAAAAAAAAATCATCTGATTTTACAATTTTTTTGATTGAATGTCATTGGTGTAGCAACGGCATTACTTCGCCAAGTGTTTTCGGGTCCATTGGTAAGTTAAACAATACTTGTTTCTTTCAATTGTTCATCCGGGTATAGTTGCCTTATTTGCGATTTTCCCAGTTCGTAGTTACTGAAAGATCTGTTATTGTTAAGCAAGTTCTAAAAAGCCGTTGTGTAAGAGCTTCGAACTTTTGCATCACCGTTGTAGTCCTAGTGTTTAAGAGTTGTTGATAAATTATAAAGTTGTTGCAAGATTAGTAAATGTTGCAACAATTACAAAAATGTGAATAAATAATTTACAACGAATTTGTTGTACTTTATCTGTAACTTGTGAAATCGTTGGAGAGCTCTTACTCTTTCCAACAAGCCGAGTTACTTGTTGCAACAAGTATGATACTTGCCGCATCAATTACGGTTGTTGGACATATTCTACGATTGTTGGATGAAATAGAGAGGCGAAGTACATCTCAACAAATAAGTGATTTGTTAACTAGTAACCTAATTGTTGCAACAAGTATGTTATTTGTTTCATAAGTCACTTAGTTGTTGCATTTTGTTATGAAACATACAAAAGAAGTCATTTCTCAACAAGCAATCAAGTAGTTGGAGCAGGTTACATACTTGTTGCAACAAGTACGTTAAATTTGTTCTAACAATTCATATAATTGTTTAATTTTGTTATGAAACGAGACAAGACTTAAGTCTCCCAACAAATAAGTGAGTTGTTGCAACTACTAACCTACTTGTTGCAACAAGTAAGTTATTTGTTCCAACAAGTCACTTAGTTGTTGCATTTTGTTATCAAACAGACAAAAGAACTGTCTCCAACAAGTTACCAAGTAGTTGGAACAAGTTACATCTTGTTGCAACAAGTACGTTAGTTGTTCCAACAAGTCATATAGTTGTTCCATTTTGATATGAGACAGAGACAAAAAGCGAAAATTTGTCGCCAACAAATAAGCGAGCTTTCGTTGCAACTAGTAACCTTCTTGTTGCAACAAGTCGGTTATTTGTTCCAAGTCATTTATAATTGTGATTAAGTTAACTAATTTGGGTCCAAAATTACAGAAAAAACCACTCGAATTATGAACTTAATCATAAATTTAAGTGGCCTTTGGGCTTGGGTGGTCAAAGTCGTCACCTAGAGTAATTTCAACACTTGACATTCAAGCATTGTAATTACTAGTTGTGACCGCCTTTGAACATCCAAGCTCAAAGGCCGCTCAAAATTGTGATTAAGTTAACTACTTTGGGTCCAAAATTTATGAAAAAACCACTCAATAATTAACTTAATTATAAATTTAAGTGGCCTTTGACTTGCGCTGGTCATGACCAGATTTTCGTAAAACAAAATATTTCGTGCACCATTAATGGGGGACTCAATAATAATAGGTGTTGATTGCCGTGGTGAATGGATCGAGGTGAACAATCGATATATTTGGCGATGGAAGGGTAGTCACATGTTAGAGACGATAGCGATGACTCGTCCCAAGAGATGTTGAGTTTGATGATTTTGTGAACTTAATCATTAACTATTGTGAATTAACTTGTGAACCGAAAGACCTTGTCATCACTTACATGCATAGCTCTTTTGAAAACCAAAGGTCTTGCCTTTTAAGATAACCGATCGAGTCGTTTGCGTACTTATTTGAAAGATGTAGCTAGGCCCATTTTAAGGGTATACGTGGTTGGAAGCCCGGTCGAGAACCATAATTTAGCTCAAGACCAACAAGATATTCCGGCTAATGGAAGTGCGAAGCCCATGGAAGTGGGGGTGAGTCGATCCCTATACCCGAACTTGTGAGTAATACACCGTGTCTTTGCACAATAAATCACGGTCAACCATGTTCAAGATGATGAAACGGAGTTTTTATAAAGGAATGTCATTCAATTCGCGAAGTGTGTATTGCTTTAGATGTGAACATCTGAAGTGCAAGTGGTGGCCAAGGGATGTGAAGCTTTTAAGTTCTAGCAAACACGGAAGAAGGTGGACAAAGAGGGCTATACGGAAAAACAAATGCTCCTTATGCAAAACAGTTGGCCACAAAAAAAACAACATGTACAAGCCGAAATGCTCCATAGTTGTAGATTGCATTGTGTTGTAATAATAGTTATCTTTGGATCTTTATGACATTTTAATGTTATTCTTTCTTAACATGGTAATTTATATTGTTGGTGATTATGAACTTGGTTTATATGATATGTTGTTCGTGTTCAAATCACTAATGTGTATATTCTTGTTAATAAATTGTTGTACGATTTCCAACAAGTAATGAATTTCTTTAACGTTTCCGTAACTTGTTGGGTTTTATCGAACAAGTAACGGAAGGACTTGTTGCGGCAGAACTAGTACGTCGTTGAACATATTACAAAAAATCGGAGTTTTTAAGCGAGATGCAACTAAGTTATATGTTGGGTTTTTTTCTAACAAGTGGAGTGACTCGAAGTTTTAATTATTGAGTAGAGGGAATCAACCACATTTAGTGATAAACAATTGGAATCAGCCACATTTAGTGATAAACAATTGGAATCAACCATATTTAGTGATAAACAATGAAAATCAAACAAGTGGAGTGACTTGTTACAGAAAATGGGTAACTTGTTGGGTTTTATCGAACAAGTAACAGGACTTGTTGCGGCAACTAGTAAGTCGTTGAACATATTACAAAAAATCGGAGTTTTAAGCCGATGCAACTAAGTTGGGCTTTTTTCTAACAAGTGGAGTGAATTGATGTTTTAATTATTGAGTAGAGGGAATCAGCCACATTTAGTGATAAAAAATTGAAATCAACCATATTTAGTGATAAACAATGGAAATCAAACAAGTGGAGTGACTTGTTACAGAAAATGGGTACTAAACTGGAAGCAACCATATTTACAGTTTGCTGCAACAGATACTAACCTTGCTGCAACAGATACTACATCTGTTGCAACAGATACTACTTGATTCACCATATGTAGTGATCAATAAAGGGAATCAGCCATATTTAGTGATAAACAATGGATATCAGCCACATTTAGTGATAAACAATAGAAATCAAACAAGTGGAGTGACTTGTTACAGAAAATGGGTAACTTGTTGTGTTTTATCCAACAAGAGTAAGGACTTGTTCAACAACTTACTCAGTTTGCTGCAACAGATACAACACTTGCTGCAACAGATACTAAACTTGCTCCAACAAATACTACATCTGTTGCAACAGATACTACTTGATTCACCCATATTTAGTGATCAATAAAGGGAATCAGCCATATTTAGTGATAAACAATGGATATCAGCCACATTTAGTGATAAACAATGGAAATCAAACAAGTGGAGTGACTTGTTACAGAAAATGGGTAACTTGTTATGTTTTATCCAACAAGAGTAAGGACTTGTTCAACAACTTACTCAGTTTGCTGCAACAGATACAACACTTGCTGCAACAGATACTAAACTTGCTCCAACAAATACTACATCTGTTGCAACAGATACTACTTGATTCACCCATATTTAGTGATCAATAAAGGGAATCAGCCATATTTAGTGATAAACAATGGATATCAGCCACATTTAGTGATAAACAATCGAAATCAAACAAGTGGAGTGACTTGTTACAGAAAATGGGTAACTTGTTGTGTTTTATCCAACAAGAGTAAGGACTTGTTCAACAACTTACTCAGTTTGCTGCAACAGATACAACACTTGCTGCAACGGATACTAAACTTGCTCCAACAAATACTACATCTGTTGCAACAGATACTACTTGGTTCACCCATATTTAGTGATCAATAAAGGGAATCAGCCATATTTAGTGATAAACAATGGATATCAGCCACATTTAGTGATAAACAATCGAAATCAAACAAGTGGAGTGACTTGTTACAGAAAATGGGTAACTTGTTGTGTTTTATCCAACAAGAGTAAGGACTTGTTCAACAACTTACTCAGTTCTTTATGCAAATGATACAACACTTGCCGCAACGGATACAAAACTTGCTCCAACAAATACTACATACATTTGCAACCTTGAGATACTACTTGGTTCACCCATATTTAGTGATCAATAAAGGGAATCAGCCATATTTAGTGATAAACAATGGATATCAGCCACATTTAGTGATAAACAATCGAAATCAATCATATTTATTGATCATTATATATACTTAAGCAATTTTAAATGTTTTGGGTCAGGATAGATGATCAACTAAGTTCAATACACACTAAATGGAGTGTTCATTGGAGTGAATTGATGTGAACTTCTTGATTCACCCACATTTAGTGATAAACAATGGAAATCAATCATATTTATTGATCATTATATATACTTAAGCAATTTTATGGTGTTTTGGGTCAGGATAGATAATCAACTAAGTCCAATACGCACCAAATGGAGTGATCATTGGAGTGAATTGATGTGAACTTCTTGATTCACCCACATTTAGTGATAAACAATGGAAATCAATCATATTTATTGATCAGATATATATACTTAAGCAATTTCATGGTGTTTTGAGTCGATAGATGATCAATTAAGTCAAATACGCACTAAATGGAGTGATCATTGGAGTGAATTGATGTGAACTTCTTGATTCACCCCGTTTAGTGATAAACAATGGAAATCAATCATATTTATTGATCAGTATATATATCTACTACAATCATTAGTAATTTGTTGCAAATTCTTTCCACAACTATATGATCTCAACCGCAGATTAGTAACTTGCTAACCAGTTATTTACTTGTTGGAACGGATTACGAACTTGTTGGAACAGATTAGTAATTTGTTGCAACTTCTTTCGATTAACCGTATGATCCGTTGCAACATTAGTAACTTGTTTTCGGCATTATTTACTTGTTGGAACGGATTGGTATCTTGTTGGAGCAGTTAGTAATTCGTTGCAACTTCTTTCCATATTTGTATGAAATTTGTTGCAATAGATTAGTAACTTGTTTTAATGAGATTAGTTACTTGTTGGAACGGATTAATAACTTGTTGAAAACATTTGTTATTTGTTGCAACTCTTTCACAAATGTATTATCTAATGCAACGGATTAGTAACTTGTTTAAACAGATTAGTTACTTGTTTGGAACGGATTAGTAACTTCTTTGGAGCAGTTAGTAACTTCAACAATCGTATGACTGTTGCAATCATTTAGGCAACTTTTCTAAGCATTAGTAGATTAGTAATTTTTTGCACCTTTTTTTAACTACCGTACTATCCGTTGCATTTGTTGCAACAGCATTCATAAATAATAATAAGGACAAAAAAATTGTTCAGGTAGTAATTTGTTAAACAGCCAGCTCCAGGCTCCAAAACTTTGTCTATCACACCCACTGCCCACCGCCACTGCATCCTCGCCACTGAGTTGTCGCACAATAAAGTCTCGGGCTTCATCATGTTAGTGTGTTTAGCATAAATGCTCAATAAAAGCAAGTGAATACGATGCGCGTACCATTGCGCTTAATTGCGGGGAGATTCTCCTTAAAGACAAATTTCCAAGCTTCGTTGAGCGACTTTTCGAGCAAGCGTTCAAACATGCCACTGGGCTTGATAGTTTCGGCCATAATTCAATAACCGGCCGGATGTGGATGAAGAACTCATCCACTTGGATTTTTGGGACGTTGCGATCATAAACATTTATCACCCCTTCCTCAATTATGAATTCCGTGGTGACAAGCGTCCGACATTTATGTTCATGATAGTAAGCACCCTTTTGGCACCAACCCACTCGCGACCACCTTTGGCTGGTACAAGTACCTCTACGAGGCGATAACACATCATCCCATATAAAATCATCAAGCATTTGATTGAATGGAATAGCTTCCACAAAAGCTTTCATCGACAACTCCGTGTATCGCTTGAGCATGATATTGTAGAAGTTGAGATCCAAGATTATATCTCGTGGAAGCATAGTGCTCGGTGAAGGTGCTTTGCCTCACACGCATTAAGAGCATAATTTCATCAACATCTTTAACATTAAAAGTATAAGGAATGTCGATCTTGAACAACTAAGTGAGTTGTTGCAACAAGTGTACACTTGTTGCAACAAGTATTAGTCTTGTTGCAACAACTCTCCTAGTTGTTGGAGATTGCTTACGCATTGGGTCTATTTCACCCAAGCTGCGTAAACAATCTCCAACAACTAGGTGAGTTGTGCAACAAGACCAATACTTGTTGCAACAAGTGTTCCACTCGTTAACAAATATATAACTTGTTGCAACTAATACAACCAAAATAAGACTTGTTTCAACAAAAAAAATTGTTGTTTTCAAACTTACACAACGGCCGGCCACCAATTTTCCATGCTTGTCATTATCCCGAAGTCATCGGCCTTAAATTCATGCAATGAATACATCGTACTTGCTCTTTCGGCATTGAAGAATTTTTCAAGCTTTTTTCATTTTTTGAGCATCTGCATGCTTATACACATTTACCTTTTTTAGATCAACAACGACGGCCCTTGTGGGGTGTAGAAGATTTCCTTGACCTAACATCGGCAATCGCCTTGGAAGTTGCTTTTCCACTTCTTGCGAATGCGAATAGGAGTATAGGGTGAGGTCGGTGCTTCTTGGATGGATTGACACCCTTCTTGGATAACAAACTACGTAAGCGAAATTTGTGTCTTTTTGTGCATTCACCAACTCCTCAACATTTTTTATCAAATCATCCATTCGCCGCTTGCAATAGGTGCATTCACAAGCACATTTCGATGTGTCGGCACCAACAAAGGAAAATCTACCACCAAATCCGCTACAACTAACATCTCCATCAATTGGAGTTTGTCCACCGACATCACCACCAATTGGAGTTTGTCCACCAACAACACCACCAATTGGAGTTTGTCTACCAAAATCAACATCATCATCTATTATTTTTTCACCGCAATTTACGCCGCAACGTCATCAACAAAGCAGTGCCGACCACCATGCAACAACAACACCACCACCAACATCTACCACAACCGATTCCCTTTGATGGTCACTCCAGCCAATTCTAATTTTATCCCCTCAATCATTTTATCGAGAAGCAGATTAGTAAGGGCTCGGAAGCAAGGAATGGCATCTCCAACTCCGTACTGTCGGGACAAGCCATGGGTGCACAACCTACACCAAAAAAGTAGATATATTAAAATGGTCCTAAATAATGAAATGCAACAGATGACTAGGTTGTTGCAACAGGTGTCATACTTGTTGGACATTGTCCAACAGATTAGTAACTTGTTGCAACAGGTGTCATACTTGTTGGACATTGTCCAACATATTAGTAACTTGTTGCAACAGGTGTCATACTTGTTGGACATTGTCCAACAGTTAGTAACTTGTTGCAACGGGTGTCATACTTGTTGGACATTGTCCAACATATTAGTAACTTGTTGCAATGGTGTCATACTTGTTGGACATTATCCAACGAGATGACCAAGTTTATTCTATATACATGTCTTAAGGTTTACCTCTTCCAAAGGAGGTTAAAAAGATCAACACTCAATCTAGTGTTGCTTTCTTTTTTGCGATCCCGACCATCTAAGCATTCTTGGAAAAGACATTAATTCTTCAAGGGTAGTCCTTCACTTGTTGTCGGAGGTGAGGAATGGCTTCAAATGCCCAAGCCTAGAAAATAAGATACCAAAGAAAATCGTAATGATGATAGAAATACAAAAAGTACAAGAAATTGACATTGCAAATGCTCTACCATGAAAGCCCAAGGGAAGCCATATAGATTGATTGTCTTCACCGTTGGCTTAAGCTCTTTCGATAAGTAGTCAACGATCAACTTGAAGCTTTCCCGGCCCCATCCATGGTTGTTGAATGCCTCATAGTCCTCCGCAAGTTTAAGCAAAACCAAGTGGTATGTTCGTACTCGTATCTTTTGCCATAAGAACACGAAGCACAAACCAAACTAAACACAAGGATCGCTTATGCTTTTTTGACATAGTTTTGGACCGCAAATCTACAAGCGACTTATCTCCTTTGTAGCTTTTCCCAACTAACTCCACCAAACCAAGTTTCATCGTTATCTTTTCCACCCTTTCCTACTTTCTTGGCTTCTTCGTCGTCTTACTAGTCCCAGGCCGGCTTATTCAATACAACAAAGGAAGCTCACAAGGATGACATCTAAGGCCAGTAACTATGGCAAACTCTTTCAAGCCAAAGCACACCGGCATGCCACATAATTAATCCAAAGCTCATCCTTTGCATCCGAAAGAATTCTACGCTTCATAAGCCCATATACGATTTTCATTTGAAAACCGTGCACCGGTCTCTTCAGCATCCAAATACACCCCAAAACAACTTTTCCTAAAGAAATCCTCCAACCCACGCTTTTTAAGAATTAGCCTAAATATATCAAAGTTCTTACCATTGCCGGTTGGTAGTAAGATCAACGGTCAAATCATTATTTTCATTCAACGGCATCCTCACGCATACTTGTCAATGCGAAAACCTTGACAACCTCGGAATGGAAGGTACGGTATGATCTATGTTCAATCTACTAGAAGATTACGCAATTAAATTGGCATTCACACTATTTCTCTTCTTTGTTCTTAATTCGGCTATGAACGTCGACAAGTGAACTGTATTTTCGGAAGCAACTGTTCTTTTCATCATCTTTATCCAATCCATCTACTCCATCAGCAGCTTTCTTGACTTCTAATTCTTCTTCACTTTGTTCATTTGTATCTACTCGCTTCTTGGCCTCGTACTTCCTCTCTTTACCGAGGATTGATTGTCGGTTGTCGTCTCTTTCCTCTATATTTTGATTCAACAATAGATTTTGCTAAATCAAAGAAGATTCTCTAATGATGATTGCACTCTAGCTTTTTTATTATCTACATGACCCTCGGTTGATTTCTCAACTTTTCTTTTGGTTTGAGACATTTTATCTACACACGGAGAAAAAAAAACTTCAAATCGATTAGTGCTTCATTCAAAGTAAACGAGATAATAAGAAGTGCGATTTGATCAAACAAAATACAACAAGTAAATTCCCCTAACAACCGAAGAATTTGTTGCAACAAATGATGTAATCATTGTAACAAGTGAATAGGTTGTTGCAATGTATTCTTCAGCTTGTTGAATAAGTGATTAAGATGCTGTATATCTTCTACAAACACAACCAAATAACTGAAGCAATGTCCAATAGATTTATAGTTGTTGCAACATATTGTATACTTGTTGCAACAAGTGTTTAACTTGTTGCAACAACTATAAATGCGTGGACATCTTCTACAAACGAGAACCAAAAATCAAGCTAAGTCAATGATTTGTAGTTGTTGCAACATATTGTATACTTGTTGCAACAAGTGTATAACTTGTTGCAACAACTAAAAATCCGTTGGATATGTTCTACAAACAGAACCAAAAAATCGAAGCTATGTCCAACAGATTTGTAGTTGTTGCAACATATTGTATATTTGTTGCAACAGGTGTATAACTTGTTGCAACAACTAAAAATTTATTGGATATCTTCTAAAAACAGAACCAAAAAACTAAAGCTATGTCCAATGATTTAGTAGTTGTTGCCACGTATTGTATACTTGTTGCAACAATGTGTATAACTTGTTGCAACAATTAAAAATCTGTTGGATATCTTCTACAAAATGAGAACCAAAAAACTAAAGCTATGTCAACATTTGTAGTTGTTGTAACATATTATCTACTTGTTGGCACAAGTGTAGAAATTGTTGCAACAACTAAAAATCATTGACACATAGCTTCTATAAGCAGAACCGATAAATACTAGGACAAGGACAAAAAAACCATCTATTTGGATATCTACTCCTAAACCCCGAACCATACCAGACAACAACGAGAAAAAATCATTTATTTCACTACAAACACACAACAACAACAACAACAAGAATAACAACAATAACAACAACAAGATGGATTTTATCCAAGCTTTTCCTAAACACTTAACCAAACCAAAACAACAAGTATCTACTTCCAAGACAACGACGAATCGTCCGCTACGTACACACAATCATACAAGTTAAACAAAATACATCAAATGTATGTGCAATAATTGTTTATCCTTTCTTTTCCTAAACCATACCATAACAAGACAACACCAACACCAACATCAACATCAACATCAACACCAACACCAACACTAACACCAACACCAACAACAGTATTTAACTCCAAAATACACTAAATAGAGGGTTTTAAAGCAAGCAACCTCAAAGAAATGTCTACAACCAAAAACAAGTCTTTTGAAGTTGCTTTGAAGAACTTACTTTCTCTGTTCCAAAAAGTCAACAAGATTGCAAGCCATTTTTTCGAAATCTTAAGGAGAAGAAGAACAAAAACATCACAAAAAACCATAATTTGAGAACAATGTACGCTATTTACAAACGCAAAAACCCCAACAAGTCAAACAAATACCCCAAATAAGGGTTTCTCGAACAAGGAACAACAAAATAAACAACATTGCGAGACAAACCCGTGTTCTTCTTCTTCTTTTCTACAACTAAAATCATCAATTTCTACCAAATAACTTTTGGAACAAGTGAAACAAAAACTTTACCTTGATATTAAAAAAGAAGCGAGTTAGCGGCAAGTGACTACACGGACGAGGGTGAAGAAGAAGATGACAAGAAAAGAGAGAGATGAGAGATGTCCAAGTGAAGGAGATTAACTGCTTTCTTGGGAGTTTGATTTTGAAATATGGAAGAAGTGCGAGGGAGTTGTGGGGAGGGAACGGTTTGGGATGTTTGAATAATGGGTGGGTGTTTTAGTATAATGGGTTGGTGTTTTGGGTTTTTTTGTAGTTTGTAAAAGATTAAGAAGTTTTAAAAATTACATTGTGAACCCCAATTTTCTTAATCCCAAATTTAATTGGGTTTTGATATGGGGTGGGCCCTACACGTCACCTTTAGTAATTTGGAGACTTTTTAGTCAACTTCAGTTAATTCTTCCCTCTGAGTTTGTGCTTGCCAAAACCAACGGTTACATTGGAATATGGATTGCTTTAATCATATTCATGGTCTTTCCTACATTGGCCGGTTTATCGAGGTAAATTTTTATCACCTCTCTGCTATGTAGCATGAGAATTTTTTATTAATTAATTTAGAGAAAAGACATCATTTAACCCCTGAACTTGGCATGAAAACTCAGTTTGGAAACTAAACTTAACTTCTATTTATTTACCCCCCTTAACAACTTACGATTTAATTATCTTCCCCCTCTAGTGGCCCAGACCTGGGCGCGTGTTTGACAGCGCCACACCCGCGCGTTAATTAATTTTTGTTAACGTTTTTTTTTTTTTAATACAAATCGACTGGGGAACGATTATAATTCGTTCCCCCTTTTTAATCCCAACCCGACCCACCACCCTTTAGAACCCTAAGTTCAACTTCATCTTCATCTTCATCACCTTCAATCGCCCCCATTTTTTTTTTCCCCATTCATGAAATTCCTCTTGCTCACACCATTGCTCCTTCATATATGTATTCTTCCTCCACGAAATTTCTCCATCAAATTTCTCCTCCAAATTCTCGTCCATAATCGCTCCGTGTTCTAATTCGAAAATTTTGTGGGTTCATAAATGTCTCAAGGTAGGCGTTCATCTCACGTAAAATGTAATTGTGGCACCATTGCAAAACACCTCACTTCATCGACTCTTTAGTAATCCGGACGGAAATTCTACAAATGTCAGAGGCTAAGAGCATTCTTGTGGATTTTGGGAATGGGAAGATGAATTGT
>NC_081351.1:44851958-44888259 GCF_029784015.1 Lycium ferocissimum
GGAAAAAAGAGGATAAAATTGGTGATTGTGTGCCCGACACGTTGACAATTAAATGGGATTTTGTATACTGTTTAATAATTTATGTCAGAAATATCTTCTTAGAGAAGAAAAGGCATGAAGCTTGCTGCCATAGAGAGTTTGACAATGAGAACTTCATTTATTCTATTTTTTAGTCTAAGGAAAATAGAATTGATCAGACGACAATGTTCGACATTCATGTGGTGGGTCCTTGAGATTAAATTATGTAAAAGATAAAGTACGTCAATGGCCCTTAAATATTGGCGCATAACTATTTAGTCCTTGACTACGTTGAGGAGAAAAAAAAAGATCTTTTACTCATGAAACAAAATCCCACGGTTTCATTGAGTAGAACACAATTTTCTTATTAGCTTGTTTAAAAAAAAGAATGACATATAAATAATTAGATTTAATTTTTTATTTAACCTCTTATGAAAATCAATTTAGTCATCCAAATGTTACAGCTGCAAAAGCGTTATATTCATACAAAATTTAAGGCACGTTTAAGACGACAAGCTAAGTTTCAAAAATTTATCTTTTTTTTAACATGATTCGTATAAATTGAAAATACATAAATTAAACAAAGGAATAATATTTGTGCTGCTTGTACTTAAGTATCGTTACATCTCCCTTTACGTTCATTAAGTACTCCTAATGGAGAGAAATTTTTGAAGAGCACATCAGAATCCACTAACAAGACAGACGATTGAGAAAGAAAGACTCTTATTCGAACATTAGTTCATCTAAGCTTAGCATGCTAAATTTTTGAAGAGCACCACTTTTTATATCTCAACATTTTCTATTTTTATT
Organism: Lycium ferocissimum; assembly: GCF_029784015.1. Classification (NCBI taxonomy): domain Eukaryota; kingdom Viridiplantae; phylum Streptophyta; class Magnoliopsida; order Solanales; family Solanaceae; genus Lycium; species Lycium ferocissimum. Next base: position 44,852,787 of record NC_081351.1, read on the forward strand.
TTTCTTAATTTTGTACTTTTTCAATTTGGAGTTATTTTCCTCTTTTCCTTTTTTCCTCTGTTTTTCTTGTTGTTGGTGCTGCGTATAGGCCAGAACTTCGACACACATTTGTCTACTCATATGTTTTTGTAATAATCTGACATCGATGTCATTTTCATAAATATGATTTTGTATCGAGTGGCAGCTAGCTATATGTAATATCTTGGAATATAAAATTTGAAATTTTTTTTGTTGCCATGTCTTCATGATTATTATTTTGTACTCCAATGTTTTAGAACTGGATTTGATTACTGTCAAATTCGTGACTGGATCACCAAATATGAAATTTAAATACTTGTTTATGAAAAAATTGAACTGTAAGTTCAAATAACACCTATATGATGAATTGAAGTATTAATTAAAAGCCACCAATTAAGGTTGCTAGATTTTATATAACAGACGAAATAAAACACAAAGAGTACTTACTGCCCAAGGTAGCAATATTTTACTTCAATAAGAAATTAACAAAGAGTGAATTACATTCAACATATACCTTGACGTTTTACAATGAATAACGACAAATGAAAGATTATAAAATAAAAATTATTTCTCATACTCCATAAAAAAACTCGCCTAAGTGTCTTACTTTGTCAACTTACTTAGGCTATGTTACTGTGAGTGATGAGAGGACTCCTCTCATGTACACAAGTGTAAGATCACAAAAAAGGACATATATTGCCAAAAGTTTTCATAGTCAAGTTCACCATTCTTTTAAAAAAAAAAAAAAAAAAAAAATCAAATCCAAAATGTTGGAAGTTGTCATCTATATATCCAAATTCATAACGTCCTTGACCTTATTAGAAGTGCCTGAAAGTCCATATAATTAATTAAGTTGTTGCCTGTCCAAGTGAATGGCTAAGAGAAAATTTGTCTGCGACTTAATTAAAGCAATGTTCTTAAGTTCAGATTTATTTCTACTTCAAAATTGTTTTACTTGCGTTTCTTGGTTTCAAGAACATAATCGTCACTTGCGCATCTGAATGAAAATATTTAAAGCCTTTTGGTGGTTCAGAAGGATTTCAAAATTTATTCTTGTTTTGAATGCTTTTAATTAATGCTCAAGTCTGAAAGATAGGCTTTAATTTTCAGATTATGATGCTCTGTTTGTGTTCATACTTTTAAGTCAGCCATTGGGTGCTTGTATTTCAACAAGCCACATTAGTGGTACCCGAAATGGGAGTTAATTACTTGGACGGTCACTCAACTAACAATTTTATCTCAGATGTCTCTCAACTTTGTTAAGCCGCGAAAGAACTATGAAAGATTTCACAGGCAATAAAGGAAGGAAGGAATTAAACAAACTTACAGTATATAATTGTATGATATGTTTCTGTTACACCCCAAATCACAATCTAAAAATATATCAAATACAGAAACAATGAGGAAAGGCACAAACCTAAGAACGGATGATGACCCGTTCTATGGCTATAGTCTTATCATTATTATTACAGAGAAAGCTTTTACAACAACACACACACTTATTATTGTCGAATTCACAAGACAATAAAATTCTTAACAATTGCAGGGGTCACAGCTGCAGCTTGATCCACATTTGCATCCATTTCCTCCTTCTCCTGCTACTTTCTCCTCAACCTTTCCGTAGCTGCAACATTCCAAGCAATCTTTTTTAAGCCTTCCAGTTTTTTAAAAATAATCTTCGCTTTTTTGCGAATTTAATAAATATATCTTTAAACAAATAGTAAGACACAAGGGAAAATAGACTTACTTGGTCACGGGTGCAACACCTTCAATGATGGTAAAGGTAGTGGACTTCTCCAAGTCGGGGTACATCCCACATCTACAATATATCATCAATAAACACGTCGTTATCTTCTTATTCTTTCTGGTGCATGTGGATGGAAAAAAAAAGAGGAACGATGCACATAGGCGGATTTAGGGTCGAAACTCGTTACATTTGACTCGAATTATATACACACAACCGCAAAAAAATGATATTGCACTCATCCTATACTTATAGAATTTAAATTTTGAAATCGTCTATGGTCAAGAACTCAAGCAGATTAATAATTGTATTAGAATCAAATTAAACTTACCCTCCACCGTTGCCGCACTTGCAGCCAGATCCACAGCCACAGTTTGCTCCACAGCCAGACATTTTGTTAATTTGTTGTTTGAGATGAGAGATTTGTTGTAAAAGAAAGTTTAATCACTAAAGCAAGTTCTTGTTGTAGTTGTGATGAAATGTGAAGCATAGGGTGGGGTTTTTATAGGAGAAATGACGATAAAATTGGTGATTGTGTGCACGACACGTTGACAATTAAATCGGATTTTGTATATTGGTGTTTAATAATTTATGTTAGAAATATCTTCTTAGAGAAGAAAAGGCCTGAAGCTTGCTGCCATAGAGAGTTTGACAATGAGAATTTCATTTATTTTATTTTTTGGTCTAAGGAAAATCGAATTGATCGGCCGACATTGTTTGACATTCGCGTGGTTGGTCATTGAGATTAAATTGTGTAAAGATAAAGTACGTTAATGGCCCTTAAATATTGGCTACATAACTAATTAGTCCTTAACTACGTTTAGGAGAAAACAAATACTTTTTACTCATGAAACATGTTCCCTCGGTTTCATTTTACATGACACAATTTTCTTATTAGTTCATAAAAAAAAAAAAAAAGAGACATATACGTAATAATTAGTTTTAATTTTTTATTTTACTCGTAATGAGTAGTTTTTATTATACAAATGTTAGCGCTTCAAAAGTGTTAGAGCCACATGAAATTTAAAGCATATTTAAAACGACAAGTTTTAAAAATGTGTCTTTCTTTCTTAAAATGTATGACGAGTCAAAGTACATCATATAAATTAAAACAAAAAGAATAATAATTGTAGCACTTAATTTAAGTATCGTTAAATGTTCCTTTACGTTCATTTAGTACTGCTAATGTAGAGAATTTTTGGAGAGCATATCATAATCCACTTATAAGACAGACGATTGAGAAAGAAAGGCTCTTATTCAAACATTATTTGATCCAAGCTAATCGTGTATAAACTTTCTCCTTTTTAGCGCTCTGTCCCCTTTGTATTGTGAGGGCAACTTTTGTAGCCCCGTTCTTAGTCATTTTATCTTAACTAAAAATAGAAAGATTAGGATATTTCTTAAGAGAAATTTAAAATTGCTCAATCCAACGAATTTTTGAAACTAAAAGAGATAATTAACACTCAAATATGAAATTCCAATATATAAAAGTATTTGGATATAGTTTAATTAACTAAACAGATTATTACCAACACTGCCAACAAAAAGATTACTTCATTTTTAATTAGAAATCCCAAATTCGAGTCCTAAGTAAATGGAATTCTCTTTGTTAGGAAGAGCTAAAGCCCACTACAGTGAGTTTTTTATGGCCCAAATCTAAAATAGTTTAGCTAGTGAATTTCGAGCACATGATAATTGATAGCTATTAAAAAAAAAATTACTACTCCTATGTTCTAAGAGTTCGAGATCATTATCGTATCAGCAAATAGTTAATTTAAGTGCCAACCTATGAAGTTTAAGGGTTATTAATTCAACTTACCCCTATGTATTTTAGGTATAATTAGCATTTATCTCCACGGTCAAAAAGCAACATGAAATTTTCAACTCTAAACAATGACACGCTTGGGTTGGGCATCAATCTAGGAGTTATCGACTTTTTCTCGCTTTAACATAGTATAAACTAACATTATCCAATTGGTATCAAATTGTTGGTGACATGTCGTAGGCGACTTTAATTTCTTGCCTATATAATTTGATTCCACTTGCTTTTGATAAATGCAGACCTTTTATTTTGTTCCGTCAAAATAATGTCTGAAGGCATAGACGAGACCCATTATTCATTTCCGTCTCAATCAATCCAAGTAGGCTTCTTTGGAGTTTTATATTCTTGAAAAACTAGCAACATAACAACCAATGAAAAAGGTCTTTGTTAAATTCTCCATATCCTCTTACCGTATTTGATATAGTAGGACTGATCATGTCAACAAAAGCGGAGCAAAACTTTTTAGTTCTGGACCATAATTATTTTTATTTACTGAGTTTTAGACTAATTATTTTTATATATTAAATTAAAAAAATTAAAATAATTATAAAATTTGAGTCAAAACTACCGAATTCGTAACCAGCACTATGGCTCTGCCCCGTACATCTAAGAGATTCTTAGTTTTTAACAATTATAAAAACTTTCACCAAAAAATAGGCGTTAAAAAGAGGGGCAAAAGACCCATAAATTGAGCATGAGATACTCAGCACAAAATAGGGTGTGCGAAAAGGAAAGTTCACCTCACCTTTAACTAGATATTTTGTGTAGGTGAGAACAAAGTTCTCTTTAGTAGGGAGCGTTAAAAATTCTCCATAATGATTATTCGGGATAAATTTGAATAAGTTAGATCAATGAGTTTTGAATAACAAAAGATAGGAGATGCTCATAAAATGTCCTATTCATACTTCTATTTCCACCCGTCCAAGATGGTGTTTCATCAATCACCAATCTCCTTTTGCTTTTGGAGAATACATACCATATAGCTCTCACGTATCTGTTACGAAATATACCACTATTTCTTACACGATAAAAAGTTTGAAGATTCCTCTTCTACTGCTACGCAAATTTGCTAATCTGATTGGCTCCATTACATCATGCACTTAAAATAAATCATGTATATTATATGATAATCAAGTTAATATACAACATTAGTTTATTTATATATTAATTTAAACATTATGAAGCATTGCTTATGTATAAGAAACCGTCTTTTGATAGTTTCAACTCTTTTGGGAGCTCTGAAATGAAACTAATTTGTTTACTTATAACGTTGTACGCAACCTAATTCCAAAGTCAAAAAGAAAGTTTTTTTGTTTATAAGAAGATTTTTTGTTTATAAGGGTGGTGTCCAGATAAAAGCTTGCACGCCTTGACTATTTTATCGAGCATATGTTATTTTCTCAGCACAGGTCATTTAACTTTGTCGACCAAGAATTAGGCAGAGGAGAAGAAATCAACTAGTAAAATGGAATTGAGAGAGTACATATTTCCTCCCCACTACCCTTAACGCGTGAAATCATACATAATATATATACCATCAGGCTGCTATGGTGGATGCTTATACAACCATTATTGTATTGCCACCATCATAAGCGCTCTATCATCAGGGGTGGAGCCAGTGTGCTGGTACTGGGTTCGGCTGAATCCAGTAGCTTTGACCTAAACTTTGTATTTGTCTTAAGCAATTTATTGAATATAACTTTGTATTTGTCTTAAGAAATTTATTGAATATATACAATATGTTAATTTAAAATCCAGTAACTTAAAAGAACTAGAATCCCGACCCCATAAACTTCAAATTTCGACTCCGCCTCTGTCTATCATTCTTTTTTCCTGTGGCAAACAGAGGCGAATCTGGGATTTATAGAACATTGGTATGGTGCACCTCTAAAAAAAAAAGAACTAGATCTCTAGTCCTCTAAATAAATAACTCAACATTTAACCAAGTGTGTCATTGGCCTTCTTGCAACAAGCGTGCCAGCAGATAATATTATATCAATTTTAGAAAATTTATGCATAAAATATCTTATTTTACAGAGAGACCATGGATTCACGTGCCCCAAATTTTGCCTATAATTTGGAACCCGGTGACAAATACAAACGTATTGGGTTACAAAAACATGTGAAACTTAAAGCAGTACTTGCACGGGGATTTCGAGACCTATAAAGGAGCTATATTTGTTCCTTTTTTTGTTAACAATGCCTGAGAAAGAGTATGATAGCATCCATGGCAGCTCAACATCACTAAAGGACATGGCTGAAGTTTTGGAAGTTCCAAGAAAACCCATGACAAGATCTCAAACAAGCAAGACAAGTTCAATGAGATGCAATTAGCAATTAAAAAGCGTCTTATGATGGAAAAAAAAGGTCCAACCCAATAAAGATATTTTGGTCAAGTCTTACACCTATTTGGAGGCCCAAATTAAAGTCCAAGATGAGATGGAATGAGGCCCAAATTAGACCCAAAAGAGAGAAATTTTCAGTAGCCCAAAAATTAGTTTCTAGAATATGTATTTAATAGTTGTTTTAATCCATATTGATTTGCATTGGTCTATGTGTATGTTGACTGCATTGGTCTAAGTGTGGGTAGTCTTCTATGCTTCTAGGAAATATAATTCTCATTTATTGAAAAGTCTTGACTAGCTCCTTCTTTACTACTATATAAAGGGGTGTTTGTCTTTCATTGTAATTTAGATTTTGAAGAATATAATATATTGAGAGTTCTTTTGAACCTTTGTGGAATTACTTTGGATTTATCTTTCGACCTAGCTAGTTTATAGTTCAAGGTAGTAAGACAACTTCTTTTTGATATCTTTGGTTTCATCTTGATATTCTTAGAAGGCGATTAGTATACAGACTAATTGTTGTCTAACGTACTCGTAGAAGCGGTCAAGACCCGAACTCTAAGTTTGATTCGTTTCTCAACTAAAGGCGTTTGGTTCGTCCAATAACCAATTCGTTCTTTGCTTAGATCTTTTCAATCTTTAGAACTTTCGTTCCTGGAAGTTCTTGGAACTATTTCCTTGAATTTCCCATATCTTTATTTTCTCAGATTATTTTTTGCTTCCGCACTTCTAATATTCAATTCTAAAGTTTGGATTTTCCTAACCTCGTTGTTATCATAATAGGTTTAGGGTAGTCGGGGAGACAGCAAGCATCTTCTCAAAGCCTTTAAGTAGAAAACTTTCTGCTAAATGACATATCCTTGTTATACTCTGTAATCTTTCAATTTGCCATACTAAAATTAGAGTCCTGATTCTAAGATTTCATCACCGACTAGCATGAATGACAAAAAGGGGAAGAAAATGTAAAAAATTGCAAGTGAATATACATTAACCTTCAATAGAAGTCAAAGAATGAAATTTAGGCAGTCAGTTTAAGTTCCCAGAAGATCATATATTCCGTCCGAAAAGAAAAAAGAAATTACGACAACAAAGTGCAATGCATACGAACTTAAGGAACGAAAAATGTCTCAATGAATGAACTACGCATTAATATTTCCACGAAGACACATTGACAGTAAAGATAGTTGACAAATATCATAAGGCCCAGATAAACTTTACTGTAAGCTTTTGTACCTAAAATGAATGTTGTAATCAATCTGTATTGAAAAAAAAAATCTAAAAAAAAATCTGGAAAGGATGGAAAATAAATTCGAGCCCACTGAATTCACAGTGTTTCCTTAAGAAAATTATGTCCCTCAATGTACCCGAGATTATGGAATATATCCTCCCAGGATAGAACGAATATACTCACCAGCGTAGCGGTGCAGCAAACCTCGATAAACGGTGAACTCAATAGACGACAGAAATCTCACACATAAAATATTTAAAATGCAGAAAGCTAGAAGGAAGAAGATGGTAAGAATTTTCATAAGGAAAATTTGACGGACTGGCTAGATTTATATAATCATTGGGTACAGTTAATTGAAAAGATGCAACTCAAAAGTTACAACACTTCGGAAACATTTCTCATTCACCTTAAATTAAGCCCAGCTAATGTATTATCAAACTGTAGCCAATTCAAGCCAGAGGAGCTAAGGGGCAATTCAAGCTAGAGGAATTGTTAATAACATATTGCAACAAACTATAGACAATTCGAGCCAGAGGAGCGACAAAGAGCTTTTAAACCATTCACGAGGTAAGTGCTACGTTTTCCAATTATTAAGACCCATATAATTTATGCAATAGTTAAGCGCAAAATAGTCAATTCAATGTCATGAATAATTTCAATAGAAAGTTAGGAGGACCAGTGTTTTGCTTCTAAAACCACATAGACATGAAACATAGAGATATCACGTATTACATACTTCCAAGTTCTTAACCTTTCTTCGTAAAATTCTACGTCTTCCAGGAAAAAGGGCAACCTAGATTATTAGGAGAGATTTCGGTTTCTCTTGGAAATTTATCAAACACCTACAACACAATGTAGTGTTAATTATTTGATGGCTTAATTTCTGCATGAGCCAAGTACTGCATGAATCAGATTCTAACTTTTATTTATTCTAATTATCGTGTTACGTATCCTTGTCTTTACGTTGAGGTAATCAATAGCATTGATCGTTTGATTGGAACCAAAATTATGTACTCTCTATTCATACCTTCAGAAAATCTAGCTTGTCCTTACCACCCGATAGCTAATTAGCCCAAAATTTGTGGAGACTTTTAGCTAAGTTTTTGGTCCATTTTCAAGTGTGCAAAGCATAAAATAACTACTTATAAGCTTTTAGAAGTGCAACAGAAATTGGCAGTTGAACTCGAACAAGTGTTGATTGTGAAACTTGCCTTAGAAAAATCCACATCGACATATATGTTTTTATGTCCCCGTATTCATCTTTGGTTTTATTTAGTAATGGATGTTATAATCCCTAATAATCACAAGCACAATATGTTAGAAAAATCCACATCGACATATATGTTTTTATGTCCCCGTATTCATCTTTGGTTTTATTTAGTAATGGATGTTATAATCCCAAATAATCACAAGCACAATATGCTACTCTATCAAATGCCACAACATGTTTTGATACACTTTTTAAAATCTTTTTACCTTGCTGCATATAAAACCTTACGACTCAAGGTAGGATAAACACCAACTCCCCGTATTCATCTTTGGTTTTATTTAGTAATGGATGTTATAATCCCTAATAATCACAAGCACAATATGTTAGAAAAATCCACATCGACATATATGTTTTTATGTCCCCGTATTCATCTTTGGTTTTATTTAGTAATGGATGTTATAATCCCAAATAATCACAAGCACAATATGCTACTCTATCAAGCATATAAAACCTTATGACTCAAGGTAGGATAAACAGCAACTTGATAATGTGTGCTTCTTGGCAAGATGGTTAGTAGCTTAACCTTTTCTGTGGTGGTCAGTGGTTCGAACCCAATTACCACTCTCCTTTTGGTAAAAAAGGAGCTATTTGTGGCTAAGAAGGTTTGAACCCTAGACCTCCATTAACTTCTGAGTCACCAAAACCAGCGAGCCAAGACTCTTTCTTATTTAAATCATAACAGATGATAGAACTATATGTTCTACCTACCCTCTGTGCAAAGCGATATGGCACCCGGAGCATTTAAATCCTGGATCCGCCTCTGCCCGTTACTAATTGTCTTCTAACGTCGTTACTCACGAAGCAATTAAGATCCGGATATGAATCTTTGATTGGTTTCTCAAGTAAAGAAGTTTAATTAAGACATACTATAATGGGTAGCATCGTAGGGTACTAATCTATTGGACTTTTTGAAATTGCACTTATTAGTACTGGGCATGTATGATGTGAGTAGGGCTGAATATAAGGCAGCATAAAAATTTAGATTTTCGGATATCCGAAAAAACGTGCTATTAAATCCCATATCCAATTCGAAATCCATAAATTTTAAAAATAAAATTCAAAATCCAAAAGTCCAAACCAAATATCCAAAAAGTTCAGATTTCGGGTTGGCCAGCCCACCCCTAGTGTATTTCACCACTTATTGCAGATCTGAGTGCGACGTTTTAGGATGGAATTAATTTTGTTTCAAAATTGTTCAGGGGTAATAGGACTCTCGCAAAAAATAAGCGTGTATTTGAAAATTCGGTCATAGTGTATTTTTACATTTTAGTACAATTTTAGCCGAATGGATATCTTTTTGAAGAATAATTTAACCTTTCAAGGGTACAAAAAAAGATATTTATGAATATTGGTCAATCAATATTTTGCTTTGATCATTCGTATTTTGAAAATATTTTACATAGATTTATGTTATGTGTCCTTAATGCTCGTACTTGTGTGATGTAGGCCTATTCATTGGTTGGATTGGATCAGATTTAGCACATTTCGGATTATGATTTTGGATTTCGAATTTTGTAAAATTTAATTCGAAACCAATTCAAATTAACCTCGGATCAGATCGGATTTTTGATGTTTGGTTCGGATAAACATTTCGGATTGTATGCCTTATTAAGATGTTTATATATAGCACTGCTGCAGCACACCAACATCCCAACACCTAGTTCATAACCTTCATCAACCAATGTGTAATAAAATTTATTAGACAAAATCATCAACAAAATAAACTGAAAGGCAACATCCCAACACCTAATTCATAATCTTCATTAACCAATGTATAATAAAGTTCATTAAACAAAATCATCAACAAAATAAACTGCAGTCATCAACAAAGTATATAAACAGAAATCCCAAATAAATGTCTAATAACCTAAAATGAAAATGTAACCTTTATATGTATCCATATATTTCGGGTTTCGGGCCGAATTGATTTAAAATTGTAACAACCCGTCTCCTATCCGTATAATCCGAAATCTAAAAACAACATAACCCATATCTGAACCAAATATTCAAAATCCGAAATCCAACCTTCCGAATAGCGTGGATCGATTCGGATTCTCGGATATATCCAAACTGTGCACAACCTTAGTGTGATGTGTCCTAGATTTATGTTAACTTGTTAACCATAAATTTTACTCTTTTATCACTTTAAATTTTTCCAATTATTATTATTATTATTATTATTTTTTTTTTTTTTTAACTTTTGTTTACCCCTTCCCCCGAAACTCCCCTTTTGCTCCTTTACATTCGAGTTGCAGGAGGAGGTGCTTACCACATGCACAACTCTCTCTTGTCTTTCCAATTACTGTAACTCGTAAAACAAAAAAGAATGTTAAAGGAGTAAAAGTCCGTTTGGATTGGCTTATAAGTTGAAAACAAATTTTATACGTCGTTTTTAGCTTTTTTAAGTATTTGGTACGCTTGACTTAAAGCCATTTTGTGCTTAAAATAAGCTCAAAAAAAATAATTGGGCTCGTTGGCTTAACTTATCTAAAGAAATTATTTATAAGCGAAAATAGCTTATAAGCCAAAAAAAAAAAATTAAGTTGCTACCCCAACTTATTTTTTTGACTTATGTTCGTTTTCGATTCTTTTTATCCATCCAAACAGGCTCTAAGTAAAAAGGACTCATTTGTAATATTGAAAAGAAGTGAGGAAAATATGTAATTAATCAAAATTAAAAGAATTTAGGGTAGAGGGTTTTAGTTTCAGTTCCAAACCTGCTGTCTACTTATCTATGGCAGCTCCCTTTTAACGCTAAAATCTCCTGCTATCGCCTATCTCTGCTCTCCCCTATTTGATCAGGTTTTTCTTTTTCTTTTTGTGTTTTCCTTCTTATAATCTCCTTGCTTTAATTTTTTTTTTTTTTTTTTTAAATTCTACTCCGCACCCATTATCCCATTTTATTTTTCTTTTCTTACTAGTTGTTAACTTTGTTGAGTTTCGAAATTGATTAATGTGGTACCACTATTAGTTATCACTCTTCTTGTGTCACCGTGTCACGTGTATAGTTTAGACTTACTTCCATATCTTTGGAGCAAGAGCAAGTCCATATGTTAATTTGGATTTTGGGAGCCTATTTTTTTTTTTTTTTTAAAGAGCTAACTATTATTGTAAAATTTCTTTGGACTTTTTTAGCTACTTCGTACATGTTATGTAACTATTTTTGGGTATGTTGTTGTTGTTGTATGATTCAAAAGTAATGTGTCCAACAATAAGAACCCTAGCAAGTTTAATTTTTGTCTACACCTCTGAGGCTCTGACTATTTTTTTTTTTTTCTTTTTCTCGCAGGTTATTTTAGTTTATTGAGCTTCAAGCAACTTTTTTCTCGGGTTGGAATGAACACGTCTTGTGGAGCAAATTTGGAGCTATCGCGGTGCATTGCTCTATCCCCTGTTTGTCGTTCGAAATCATGTGTACCCAATTTCCAAGGCTTCTCAAAGAAGCTATTGCCTTTATGCAAAGATATTCATGCTAGATGTAACAAGGAGGGAAGCGTTAGATTGTCGGTTACTTGTAGTGCCAGTAAGGTTGACACTGCTGCAGATGAACCGAGCAGTCTTACGTATAAGGATGCTGGTGTGGACATTGATGCGGGGTCGGAGCTTGTGAAGAGGATAGCCAAAATGGCACCTGGAATTGGGGGATTTGGTGGTCTCTTTCCATTAGGTATTGTTTTCCTTGAGCCTTCTTTTTGTTGGTTAATACTTTAGCACGGCATCGTCAATTGAAAACGCTGACTCATTTGTTTAGTGAAGATGTAATCAAGATTTGCTTGTTATAAACTTATAAACTCAAATGACAGTTCAGTGAATAAGCTGGTGCCATGACTAGAGGGAAATACTTGAGAAAACATGTTCTTAAGCTTGCTTGGATTTGGTTTTGTATGCTATGCTGGAAATTGGCTTTGAGGTCTTTAAATCAAGCTTGTATTCTTCTTTTCAGTGAGAAACATAAGCTTTATTACTGAGGATAGATGCCAGGGTTGTACCATTTTTTCTTAAAATATTTTGTGATTACAGTAGCGTCCGGGTGAGGCTGCATGCATCTTGACTAATGTAACGGGCAGCTTGCACTAATCCGTAGCTTGTTCCTGCATTAATTACATTTAAACCATTTTTTGAAGAGATCTCTGACTTCATTGTGTTCTGGGATAAGGTTTCTAAACAGATAGTATTAAGACTATTAATGGTGAGCAACAAGAGATGCAAGTTTGGCAAGAATGTGGTTCTGCCCATTTCATTTTTGATCTATGGGCACAATAATTACTAGACTGAAGCGTAAAATTGGACCAAAGGTGCAGAAAAGCTCAGAAATTGGGTTGTGCTTTCGAAAATGTATGTTGCATGATCCCACAGTGAACATTGATGTTATGCTTTTTTAGCTGCTGTCAGGCACTATGGAAATAACATAAACAAAATAAGCGATTTCATTGAATATCACTCTTCACCTCTAAATAGAAGTTCAGTTTTTGTCCATGACTGATATAACTATTTTTCATTCTCTGTGTCTGTGCTTTATGAGTTACTAACTGGTTTTCAGTTTCTCCTCTAGATATATATCTTTTTTTTTTTTTATGAAGTAATAGACTTTATAGAAAGAGCATCAAGAAGATGCAATACGTACAAAAGAGGGATAGAGTCAGCTATAATAATACAAAAAGCCTCACAGGCCTAAGCTAGAGCAAATGAGCTGACAGAATCCAGAAATGCAATAGGACAGTCTACAGGGGTTAATTTAAGCCAACTATACAGCCATCAAAACATCTGCGATTCCTTTCAGTCCAAACACACCAAAATATACAGGCAGGTATCATTTGCCAGACATTCTTGATGGCTTTATCAACTTTCCATCCAGACCCGCATTCATAAGCTTCTTTAGTACTTTGAGGCATAACCCAACTTAGACCAAAAATAGTGAGTAACATGGACCATATGTCTGTTGCAGTTGGGCAGTGTAGCAAAAGGTGTCTGTTGGACTCTAATTGTTGTTGACACATGGGGCATCTGTTGACGATTTGTATTCTTCTTCTGTTGAGGTTGTCCTGGATCAAACAAACTTCATTGAGGGCTAACCAACTGAAACAAATGATATTTTGGGGGAAGCCTTGTTTTCCAGATGTACTTCCAGGGCCATTTGTCAATGATTTCATTAGTGGAGCACAAATGAGAGTATCCTGCTTTGACTGAATAGAGGCCGTCCTTCCATTTAATGCTGTCAGTCAGGTTTTCATTAACTGAATGTCCCTCTAGTTTAGCCAGGAGATTCATCAACTGTGGAATTTCCCAATCTTGAAAATTTCTTCTAAACTGAATATCCCAGATGTTGTTTTGCCAGTTTTGAGAGACCGTGGAGTCTTTAGCAGTGGCTAGTTGATATTGGACCGGAAACTCATTCATTAGGACTGTCCCCTCTAACCATTTATCCTTCCAGAATTTGATGATGTTGCCATTTCCCAGCTTAAAGGATGTATTCATAGAGAACTCATTCCATAACTTCCTGATGAACTTCCAATGCCCTACTCCATAAGCTCTTCTAGATAAGTTGGTACACCAGTGGCTTTGGGAGCCGTGAATTGCCATTACCACCTCTTTCCATTATGAGTTCCCTTCTTGACAGTATCTCCAGAGCCATTTCATAAGCATGCATTCATTATGAATAGCCCCCCAAGCTCTTTAGGCATAATGACTTTGTCCCATTTTACTAGATGAAATTTGGGGTCCTTACTGCCTCCTTCCCATAGAAAAGATCTCTTGATTTTGTCCAACTGCTTGACTACCTTGCTAGGGACTAGAATCAAAGACATTAGGTAGGTGGGGATACTGTCTAATACACTGTTAATGAGTTTCAATCTTTCTCCCATGGAGAGGTACTGTCTCTGCCAAGAGGAACACGTTGCTTCAAATTTTTTTATGACACCACTCCAAACTTCATTTGATTTGAATTTAGCACCTAGAGGCAGTCCCAGGTAAGTAGTGGGCAAAGAAGCTATGTCACAAGATAGGATTCCAGCTAATTCTTCAAGATGGGGAACTTCATTTACTGGATACACCTTGCTTTTCAACATATTGATGTGCAAACCTGAGAGAGCTTCAAATATCTGAAGTGTGAGATTGAGCTATAGCACTTGTGATTTCTCTGCTCTTAGGAACAGTGATGTTAGTCTTTGGCATGGGTCTCTATGAACTCTTCATCAGCAACCTTGAGAAATCAAAATCAATGTCCAACTGAATTAATGCAGTATAGTTGTTAAGACTTGTAGGTAATGGTCTTATGGAGTTCTAAAAACTTTAATTCCACTAATCCTTAGCTTCTTTCTGCACAAGATTCCCTTTATCTATCTCTGTGCTATTCTCTTAATGGTCTGCATAACCAATAGTCAAAGCATATGCTTTTCTTTTTCTTTTATTTTGTTGTTTTTTTGGTCCTTTTTTATGTTGTTGCTGATCTTAATTCTATAAATTATTCTTTTTGTTTTTTCTCTTCTAATGAGCAGGGGATTCATACCTCGTGGCTGGTACTGATGGCGTGGGGACAAAACTTAAGTTGGCATTTGAAACGGGAATTCATGATACCATTGGGATTGATCTGGTAAGTTTGATTCATCTTTTTATGTATTTTGCAGATATGCAAGAACTAATGGTGCCTTTCTTCCCAGGTTGCGATGAGTGTTAATGACATTGTCACTTCTGGAGCAAAACCTTTATTTTTCCTTGATTATTTTGCAACCAGCCGCCTTGATGTTGACCTTGCAGAGAAGGTATGCCCAGAACATATCTCTCTCAGTTCCTGGCATTTCTGAAGCCTTATTCAAATTGGTGTGTTGTCTTCTTTAACGGAGTTGGCTTCTTGCATGTATGCAGGTCATAAAAGGTATTGTGGATGGTTGCCAGCAATCTGACTGTGCTCTTCTAGGGGGAGAGGTACCTGTCTATCCATGTTTTTCTCTGACAATAACTCCTAGTATATTTTTTAATCAGTATATAGTTAATTCCCCAGACCCCATTTGTGGGATTACACTGGATATGTTGTTGTTGTTGTTGTTGTTGTTGTTGTTGTTGTTGTTTTAGTATAGATTTAATTATTTTTTGCTACATTATGTGTGCGTACATCCTACCGTCCCCAGACCCCCCTTGCGGGGTTACACTGGATATGTTTTGTTGTTGAGACATTACGGATTCACACATAAAAACTTGTAGCATGTCATTTTCCTGTTTCTTCATGCCCTTCATTTTCTTGTGATATTGTGGGTTTGGGGGGGAGGGGGTTACCGTACTGCTGGATATAGCTTCTCTCTCTCACTCAATGAAGGTCCCAAATATTGGGTTTGTTTCATGACACGAAAATGTGGGCTTTAAGATGTGTTTTTAAACTGTACAGTTGTTAAGAACTGAATTTGTTGAGTGTAAATAACAACTTGCTTTTAATTATTATACATTTGGTAAAGCATAGTTTTGCTTTTAATTATTATATGTTTGGTAAAACATGGTTTTGGAATTAGAAACAATCTTCTTTTATTGCACTCAGTTGATTTAATGTGCGTTTCAGACTGCAGAAATGCCAGATTTCTATGCCGAAGGCGAGTATGACCTTAGTGGATTTGCTGTGGGGATTGTAAAAAAGGACTCAGTTATTGACGGGAAAAATATCAACGTTGGAGATGTGCTTATTGGTTTACCATCTAGTGGAGTTCATTCAAATGGGTTTTCTCTCGTTAGAAGGTTTGTCTACCTTCAGAGAAATTATGTATTTAGCCTTTAAAATTAACTTGGTAATTTCATTTCCTTTTGATTTCACATGCTTTTCTTTTCATCCCTTGAATGATGATGATATACTAACCTATGTAGGGTTCTGAAGCAAAGTGGCCTTTCTTTAAAAGACCAACTTCCTGGTGAAACTATTACACTTGGTGAAGCTTTGATTGCTCCTACTGTTATATATGTTAAACAGGTTTCACCTTTAGTTTCCTTTTCTTCTACTTTTATTAATAAAATTTCATTCTTTTAATATTGGGCATGCAGTAATATGTTTCACGGATTTGGAAAATGAAGGTTCTTGATATTATTAACAAAGGAGGGGTTAAAGGAATAGCCCACATTACAGGAGGTGGCTTCACTGATAATATCCCTCGAGTATTTCCTAAAGGCCTCGGAGCCATTATTTACGAGGGCTCTTGGGAAATTCCTCCTGTTTTTAAATGGATTCAAGAGGTGAGAATCTTTGACACTTGCTTGAATGTTCTTCTACTGATTATTTATACATGGGATACTAATCGGTTACACCTATTACATGCTATATCGTTGACCTGCAATTGCTTTTAGTTCTTTTTCTATCTTTAATTTTTGCAATTTGGTCATTGAAATGAAGGCGGGAAGAATAGAAGATGCTGAGATGATGCGGACATTCAATATGGGAATCGGAATGGTTCTTGTAGTTAGTCCAGAAGCAGCTAACCGAATACTTGGGGAAGGACAGAAGACGAGCATTGCATACCGGATTGGTGAGGTTGTAAAGGGTGATGGAGTAAGCTATAGCTGAAAGCTTTGTGGCTGGTCAAAGGTTCGATTATTCAAGAATGACATAAAGAGTATTTATGAAGTGATGAGAATTCTGAATGACATAAATAGTATTTATGAAGTGATAAGAATTCTTTCTCCTACCTTAGATTAAGAGTTTGAAATTTTGGAGCCTTTCTCATCCATCCTGTTATGGATCTTTGTATCGTCTAACAACCAATCTGTAGACTCTTAAAGTTGTGTTCTGATGTGTATTAGTGTGTCATCAATAACATCTGTTAAACCATGAGGATGTAGACAACTTCAAGAGGTTTTGAAATAGTTTTGCGTGGAGTGTAGGAAATAATTTCCGTTATATTCCATTTGGATCAAAAGCGTCTAATGAGAAGTTGTTGTAGTACTGACTTATACTCTATTAGCAATTCACCAAAGCTCATGGAAAAGTCGGCGATTTCCCTTGAAATCCACTGGACATTTTTGCTCTTTTATACAACTGTATTTATTTCACCTGTATCGCCTGACCTGTTCCTATCTTTACACTCACTCCTCTTGATCCTGTCCGTTTCAATCCTTGTTTCCCGGTGGTCATTCTTCTCTGGTCTTCTGCTTATTTGCATCATCTCCGTTTTCTAAAGTTATGCTCGAACTTTCCACTTTCCATCGTTGCTCTCGGTTTCTTCGGCTTCTTTGCTAGGAGTATTCTGATTGCTCTGTCTTGCCGTGGCTTTGTCATCATATAGGTATAGCTGCATCTGAGATTCTCTTCTTCTTCTAGATTTTAACTTTTGCCCCTGATTTTCTTTTTATATGTTGTTTTCTCCTGTGTTGTATGTCCCTTTTCTGTATTTGCTTGGGGTTTTGTATTTAAAGATTTCTTAATTTCAAAGTTCATAAAAGTATCATCGTATTCTTGAATTTTGTCTTTAATTTGGTCTACTGGGTTGTTGATAATTTTAGTTTGCAGCTTTCTCTAATGTCTCCTCATTCCTGTACTCTGCATAAAACTGCTTCATTGTAGATAGAAGAACATCTTTCTTGGTGTTTGATTATGATAAGTATATTTCTAAATCTTCGACTTTATTGATTGGCTTCGGCTTTTGATGGATCCCTTACCTTGATAACACGCATCAGGAATATCAATTGCAAGCCTTTTAGTTTATCCTTTGCATGCCATACGTATTTTGCTGTCTCTGATATCAGGTAACTATCATAAACAGCTTGTTACTGAAGGTTCCCTCTAAATAGAATGGTGGTTTACCATCTCTAGCTTAGGCTGCAGATAGAGTCCTTGGGTGGCTTTTCGAGCAACAACACTGATTCTGTATATGTAATCCCTTTGTGAAAGGAAGTTACTAAGACTACTGGTTTGACCTTTAGAGCCTGCTTGGCGTAGTTGATTGGAAGCAACCGGTAAGCATCAAATTTTGAAGTTGATTTTGAATAGAAGTGTATAAAACTAATAATGAAGCTGGGCCCTGGCATTCAATATATTCATTCCATTCGTCACTTCTGCTGCAGTTTTTGCATTGAAACTATACACGTTTAGGAGATGGGAACTTAGGAATACCACTAAAACTGATCAAACATATGCTGCTCAAATCTAACAGTTCTGCTGAAATACTGTTCGTAAAAAGAGAATTAGGCAAAGCAGATGGAGCTCCTGCAGCAGGAAAGAAAGTCCAAACTTTCATATAGGGTGTTTTTTTTATGAATTGTTCTAAGTGATGCTCGAATTACTGGTTGATCAATCTTCATGATGTGAAATTCTTTGTTTCCTTGTTTATCTCTTAAATTTCTCTCAAATTTTTTGCCATTTGAATTGAGCATCAATGGGTTGGTAATTTTAAAAAAAAAAAAAACATTGGTATAGAACTTGTTGAAGTCTCCTATTTGGCTTCTTTACAAAGGAAAATTATAAGAAAGAATAGATATTAAATGAGAACGTTGTATCAACAATTCGATTTGCTGGAATGAATACTTTTATTCATTTGTCAAGTTAACATGAATATTCTTTAGGAGTTATTCAATGTGAATAAGCATTTGCTTCTTGAATGTGGATGTTGACTCTAAGAAATCTGTAGATTTACCAAAAGTATAAACAAGTTTCATAGCTTAGTTAACAACCTCCTCTCTTAGAATTTGTCTAAATGCTCTATTTGGTTCTTTAATGTGACATGTCTTGATGAGATAGCTGAATCATAAATGGCCTGATGGGTATTTACTCATTTATATTGCATTTTATGCAATAGATACCCGAACTTTGCTGTTTTGCACCTGCTGTTCCAATTGCACCTGCCGGAACAAAGGTAGATAAGCATCAAACAAATATAAACTCATTCTGATTTTACTGTATATTTGGTAATGATAGATTTTGGGAGATAGATATCTTCTTGAGCCCTTAAGATCGAAACTAATTTTGTCCCTTTTTTTCTTATATATACAGATCTTCGAGACCACAACTGATATCTAGCTGTCATATGGGCTCATATACATTACGCCTGCCCAAGTGTGTGTTGCTGTATCATTATGAATTTC
The DNA here is from genome assembly GCF_029784015.1 of Lycium ferocissimum. NCBI lineage: Eukaryota > Viridiplantae > Streptophyta > Magnoliopsida > Solanales > Solanaceae > Lycium > Lycium ferocissimum. The sequence continues at coordinate 44,872,263 of NC_081351.1, forward strand.
ACAATTTTTGGTGATATAGATGGCACATCACTAAGTGAAAGAATTTCCTTCCACTGCAAATGACAACATGAAGATACTGGATAGCTCTAATGAACTTTCACTCTTTGCTTTTACTAACACAAGTAAAAGCATAGAGTCAAAGTTCATTTGTAATTTCTGCATATGGATTTTGGTTGTGTCGGATTGGATCGGTTCTTTCTAAGTGAATTGGTATTTATTCGACCAAAAAAAAAAAAAGAAAAGAGTGAAATTTTTAGAACCCATGGATATTGGTTTTGGATTGAGCTGGGTCGAATTTTTTTAATTGAATTTGTATTTCTTAAATTAAAAATAAAAAAATATCAAAAAAGTATTATTCACCGCAAGTTGGATTTTCCGGCCCATGTGATTTTTGTGTTAGAAAATGTAATTAAGTGACTCTGGTGAAAAATTACATTTCGAGATAAGTAATAGGATTGATTTTACTACAATTATGATGCTATTTTTATATCTTACTCTGTATGGAATAACAATCTCAAAATTACTAATTCGTGATAAATTAACGGTGACATATTTGCCTTTTTTCAAAGCTCTTTTCTCAAAGTCTTTTAAGAAAATTAAGGTTACAAACCAAACAATATAGAGCTTATCTAGCTTAAACCAAACACTTATACTCCCTCCATTTCAATTTATGTGAACCCATTTAACTGGACACAAAGTTTAATAAAGAAGAGAAGACTTTTAAACTTATGATGTTAAATGAGTCACATATATTTGTGTGTGTACAAATCATTGCATAAAGGTAAATTGTTTTCAAATATAAAAAGAGGTCATTCTTTTAAGCACAGACTAATGAGGAAATAGATTCACATGAATTGAAACAGAGAGAGTATTAGTTATTATTATACCATGTATATAGTGACAGAGTCCGGAACCAAAATGACCCCAAAAAATTGCTTTTGAACCAAAATACCGCAACAACAAAAAATGTGACAAAACTACCTTTAGCGCAGTAAATGGATTTAACTGTAACAACAACGTTAACTCCTTTAGCGCAGTAAATTACTGCGCTATAGGGTGCCCTTTTTTTTTTCTTTTTTTCTTTTGGTTAACTTCTCTTTCTTTACACTTTTTAACGTACTTTAGCCATAGATTAATCATGCTTCGGGACCCCGAAACTTTAATATTTTATACAGAATTCTACTTATTTTTGTGCGATTAATAAGGTAGGCTCAATACATCAAGGATAAGCAAAACTTCGGATTGCCGTTTTAGTGGTTGAAAAGTGCTCGAGCTCCATTTTTGTTTGAAGACTTGGAGCCCGTTTGGCTTAGCTTATAAGTTGATGAAAGCTTTTTTGAGTGTTTGACTGGCCAGCTTATAACCCATTTTGTGCTTAAAATAAGCCCAAAAAAATAAGTTGGCCCGTTTGGCTTAGCTTAAAAAAAAAAAAAAAAAACAGCCAAAAAAACAGCCAAAAAAAATAAGTTGAGCTACCCCAACTTTTTTTTTTGACTTATAAGCTGCTTTTTTTAAGCCCATCTAAGCAGGCTCTTGATGTCATTAGCTTTAAGTTCTTTATGAAAATACTTAAACTTATTCATTAATAATAAACTGAAAGTAGTAAAAATACAATCATCAAAAAAAGAAAAAACTTAAAATACATTCATCAATTCATGCCCTTGAGTTCATGAAAAACTAAACATACTAATATTCTTCAAAATAACAACATCATCATAAATTAAACTTAAAACTAAAATCACAATATTCTTAATCATCATCAGAATAGAAGTCCTCAATATCGTCCTCAGAAAAATAGTGGCGGTTTTTTAAGACACATTTTTTTTCAGTAGATGTTAGTTCTCTATCGATTGATGATGCTTGTTCTTCGGCTAACTTTAGCATGTAAAAGCTACATCGTCTTGCCAACTTTCTGTTGTTTTCTTTTCTAATCCTTTGTACGGCAAGCTCACAAGTTTCTGGACCTACTCGAGGCATGGTTATTGAGTACCTTATTGGGATTTGAGCGTTGAGATTTTCCAAGTCACGAACAAGACGTTCGGATTCAGCAAGCTGATGTGACCATTCTCGGCGTAAACCGCAATAATATTCTTGCGGATCTGAGTATTTCACACTGCAGAAATCATCATTACGCTCTATAAAAAGGTGGGGATTTAGCTCGTCTAGTTTCAAATCACTGCTATCACTTAAAAAACTGTTATGATTTGAACTCTCAACATCACTGCTATTTGGTTCTTTTGGAAAGACTAAAGACCAAGCTGAGTTTCTACTACTCGACATTGAATATGTTGTAGTCTAGTAACAAAAGAAAGTGCTACTTATATAGTTGCAAATCCCCATGTACCCCTAGTTGGGAGGGGAGGGTGGTCTTTATGACCCTACCTACTTACTTTATATAAGAAAATATTAATCTTTATCGGACATCTCACAGTCCGAATCCCACTTGGATCTAAATCTTGTGCTACCATGTACAACATATTCTACCCTAAGGTAACTTATTTGCATCCGAATGTTCTATTCGCGAAAACGGTTAAGAGCAAAATTAAACTCTTGTGGAATTCCGCGAGGCATTGACATAGCACGTTTTTTTGAGCGTTTAAGCCCTACTGACGCTAACTTTTGCTCCAGTGCTGCAGCTTCCTTAACACACCAATTCCACTCATCTGTCATCATATTGTTGTAACGTTGGTTGTATCTCTCGTTAGGGTTGTTCGAGTATTCAAAATATTCACCCAATTCCCATATCCTACCCACTGCGTCGAATATGTCTCCTGGAGAGAACGATATAACACGACTAATATCTCTAAATTGGTCAAAAAATGACGTAGTAACTCAATTTTGTGTGGTTGGTAGTTATTCGTCAAATTACGTTATATAACACTTGCTGCATGAAACCTAAAGTTTGATTCGAATTATGACGTTTTTCTGTATGACAGCTGAGGGTGACAACATAGTGCAGTGATATAGCACAGTAAAATAATGCGTTATGTCAGAATAACACATTATTTTACTGCGTTATATGTGTATAACACAGTATTTGGACTCAACGCATTATTTTACTGCGCTATTCTGCTAGCCACTGACATAACATAATTAATTCATGCGTTATGCAATCCTCCGTACTTAATTTGATTTGATGTAACACTGCAAGACACACTAATTGCATGCATGCGTTGGTTGAATATTCAAACTTCAAACCTTATTAATACAGATTTTGAATGAAAGAAAAAATTCTAAGTTTCATCCAATTTTTAACACAAATTCTAAGTTTCATCCAACTTTTACATTTCGTACTCCTCCTAAATTAGTCAAAAAATGGAAGATGTTCCAAAAATTAGAGTTTCTTTATTCTAGGACGGAGAAATTATATTCGAGAAAAATAATTTGAGCTATGATTCTCCCCCAAAATACCATGTTAAGTTTTCACTTGACTTAAAATTCTCAAAACTACTCCAAGCCTTGTATAATAGACTACAAGTTAGTAGGAGTGATTTTGATTTAAATATAATTGGAAGATATCCAATGTCATTTACGCCGCAAGGTGTAACTAGTTATAGACAGTGGTACATTCAAGATTATGGTTCTTTGACGGATTATTTGAAGGCGCCTTATGATTATAGGAAATGCATAACTTTAAACGTTATTGAAATGTAGATAGAGAAGGTCCCATTAATCGATTTGAATTCATGGCCAGGGCTCCTCGGGAAGCCAGAAATAGACCTCGTCGGGAAGCCCCGTCTAAAATTCAGGCCGAAGTCACTTAAGCGGAACCTACTTATGAACACAATTACCCTAATATGAGTACTTATGAAGGCATTTTGACGAGCCAAATGCTTCTGGATAGTTTAAGTCAGCAATTTAATGGGCAGTGGTAAATATTCATTATTATTATTATTATTATTATTATTATTATTATTATTATTATTATTATTATTATTATTATGTGTTGTGGCACTTGAATGCTACTAATGATGTTGATTATATTTTTTAGGGGTTATACACCTGATATGGATCATATCGGACAGTCCCCTCAATCGGGATGGATGAATTAGGTTGGAACATCCTCAGCCTATCCAACTACTCAAAATGATGGTCCTTCCTCAAGTTTCAGTGTTGTTGATTACTATCGGTACGTCTATTTTTTTTAATATCAATAGTTTTATTTGATATGTAGTAGTTAAAATACACTACTTTTTTATGTAGGGAGAATGTGGTGGTTGCACCAAATTATAGGCAAAGACCTACTATGGATGGTCCGGATTATCCGAACTATATAGTGACATCATCGAGTGATAGTGAGGAAATACCTAATGTGGAGGAAACTGAAGATGATGAAAGTGAGGATGAGGTTCAGGTTGGAACTAATCCTCAATATCATCTAGAACTGTTGCAAGACATGATGAACAGTCGGCACACCAGGAAGAACTAAATTCACAGCACCCATTTGAACAACAAAAGTCGACCCCGGTTCAGCCGCAAAGCCAATTTCAACAGCAAGAGTCGACCCCTGTTCAGTGGCATTCCGATGAGATCCCCTATCTTGATCATCTTCAAGATCGCCCAGATGCCTTTGTCTTTACTAGGGATGATGATCATATTCGGCAAAGCTTATGGAAAGAGCCAGTAGATTTTGTAAAACAAAAGGCTCGTATTGAAAAAGACATGATTTTCCACTCGAAAAAATCATTGCAAAGGGTTGTTAAGATTTATTTTATCCAGGGGACAAGGGAGCTTAAAGTTGACGATTCCACACGAAAACTTTGGCGATTGATCTGCAAGCGAAAATATCAAGGTTGCGAATGGATGCTCTGCGGTAAGGAGACTGCTGAAAAGATGTAGACTATTTCAAAGTCTACACTAAGCACACTTGTGATATGAGTGACCTCGAAGATGATCATTGCAATCTAGATACCAATATGATTGCAAGTGTGTTAGTTGGCGACATTGCAAAAAGCCCAAGGTATCCCCTTCGCCTAAGTTTATTTTAATTTTGATGTTAATACGATGGTCCTCATTGCTATATGCTGATATTTCAACTTATCCAGGTACCCTATTAAAGATTGTATTACAGCCGTCCTGAAGGTATATCGCAAAACCGTTAGTAGTCGGAAGGCGTATATTGGGCGTGGGCGTGCACATGAGATAGTCTACGGCAATTTGGAGGGCTCTTTCAAGAAGTTGCCGAGATACATGGCGGCTTTACGACACTTCAATCATGATACTATTGTTGAATGGAAGCTCAAATCGAAGCCTGTTGTGCCCGGTAATATTTTTGAGTTTGTGTTTTGGGCATTCAAACCATGAATTGATGGTTTTGCTCATTGTCGGCCTGTGATATCAATAGATGGAACACATGTGTACGGGGTATACGACATAAAGCTGCTATTTGCGGTTGGAATGGATGCTAATGGAGCTATATTCCCTCTAGCTTTTGCAATTGCAGCTAATGAGAGCATTAGTACGTGGGGTATGTTTTTGGACTACTTGAGGCAACACGTTATTACGGATCGCATGGGAATATGTGTTATATTAGAAAGAAATGCTAGAATATTGCACAATATGTTTAATTTATGGGGTGGCAGCCGCCCTTTGCCTATCATCGTTATTGTTTAAGGCAGTTGAAGGCAAACTTCCAAAAGGCATATCAAAGCCTAGCACTTTGCAATTGGATGTGGGCAGCTGCAACAGAGCATCAGGAGAAAAAATTTCACCTACAGATGGAGATTATTAGGCGGGCGAATGAGGAAGCCTTCCACTGGTTGAATGCAATTGATAAAGACAAATGGACATTACACCAGGATGAAGGTAGGCGATGGCGTATGCTGACAACAAACAACTTTGAGTCATTCAATGGCTTGTTGAAATCTGCACGCGGACTACCCGTCACCGCAATGGTGAGAATGACTTTTAAGCAGGTTGTGAAGCGGTTCGTCAATAGATCAAAAGAGGCCAAAGCATTTGCGGCAGAAGGTCTAAGATGGATGCGAAAACCGTCAAAAGTGTTCGAGTACCACAAATTTAAGGCTCAGCAACACGACCGAATGGAGTACAACCATGCAGAGCGCATATTTGAACTCACAACAAGTGTGTACCAAGGTAAAGGAGGTAACGTCCATACAATTTGTGAGATTCCAAAAATATGCACGTGTGGCAAGTGGCAATCATATCACATGCCATGTTCCCATGCCTTCAAGTGTTTTACCGCACTGGGAAAGAACGCCTCCCCGTACATGGCTGAGGAATATACAATTCAAAATTATGCAAAAACATATGCTGGAAGGTTCTACCCCCTTGGTAGCGAGAGTTATTGGCCACCGAATCCATTTTCAATGGTTGCAAATAAAGCAGTTATTCGTAAATTCAAAAAGAAAACATACTCCCGTATTCATAATGAAATGGATGTTCCACCAGGGAGATACCCTAAAAAATGCTAATTTTGCAATTATGTTGGTCATGATAAATGCAAGTGTCCCTTACGGCATGGTGGTCAAACTACATCTCGCGATGGAAGTACCACTCGTGGTGGAGGAAACTTTCGTGGTGGTGGCAGATCTAGTGGTGGTGGCATATCTCGCGATGGTGGTGGAAGATCAACTGGAGGGCATGAATTGATGAATGTTTTTTAAGTTTTTTTCTTTCTTTGATGATTGTATTTTAAAAAGTTTGGGTTTGTTATTAATGAACAAGTTTAAGTATTTTCATATTGTTATGAATGATGCAATTTAATTATTTTGAGATTGATATAAATCTTTGTAATTTTGACTGAAAAATAGTACACTTAAATCTAAACCCTTAAGTATTTTCATAAAGAACTTAAAGCTAATGACACCAAGTCTTCAAATAAAAATAGAGCTCAAGCACCTTTCAACCACTAAAACGACAATCTGAAATTTTGTTTATCCTTAATGTATTGAGCCTATCTTATTAATCGCATAAAAATAAGTAGTATAAAATATTGAAGTTTTGGGGTCCCGAAACATGATTAATCTATGGCTAAAGTATGTTAAAAAGTGTAAAGAAAGAGAAGTTAACCAGAAGAAAAAGAAAAAAAAGGGCACCTTATAACGCAGTAATTTACTGCGCGAAAGGAGTTAACGTCGCCGTTAGAGTTAACTCCTTCAGCACAGTAAATTATTGCGCTAAAGGTAGTTTTGTCACTTTTTTTGTTGGGTATTTTAGTTCAAAAACACTTTTTTGGGGTCATTTTGGTTGCGGACTCACAGTGACAGAGGCACCCTTATTCAAACAGTTTGTTCTTTCTCATCTACAGTGAGAATTTGAGCGATTAATCCACAAAACATATTTGTCCAAAAAACATATATCTGACGAAATAATGGCAACTGGCAAGTCGCATCTATTAAGATCTTCCAAAGACCATTGTATGGGACCCCCACACAAGAATAAAAATGTTGAAATAGTGTGAAGTACACCAACAGGCTAGCTTAAAGTAGCTCTTGTCAGCACAAGTACTTAGCTTCCTCAGTGTTCATTACTCACATCAAAAGAGGAAAAAAGAAAAAGAAAACACACATAAAAAAATTAGAGAAGAAAATTTCTCTTGAAGAATGGTTTGATTCTTCATTTACTCTGCATTTAAAAGTGGCATTATAACACTTTCTATACTTCCTTAACTAAACACAAACAGAGAGAAAAAAAAAAGGAGGGAGTAGTCTACAGTTAAAGAGAAGAAGCTGGTTGTGCCATTTTTACACCATGACACTTAAAGATTGGATCTTTCTGAGCTTTTTGGTCATGAAATGTTTTGTGGGTAATCATTCTTTTTTCCTTCAATGCTTGCTATCTTGCATTTTCATGGGATTATGTTTTAGTTCTACAACTTTCTTGATTATTGGTTTTATAGAGTGTATTCTTAAGATTCTTTGTTTGTGATGTTTTCTTAATGTTTAGGGGGAAAATGCTAATTTCAAATGTGATTAGTTTATCCCATAGATTTTTTTTTTCTCTTCTGTTTCTTTGTTGTTTCACCATTATGTCTAGGAGAATGTGCCGGATTTATTTGTGGTAAGTGACTGATTATACTAAGGTTTAAGCTTTCAATGCTTTTATTTGAAGTTCATACTCATTATATTGGGATCTTTTGGCTTGTTTAATAAGCATTGTTAATGATCTTGGAATACAACTATTAAGTGTGGAGGTAAGTGTACAGATGAATGGAATAGTTTGTGATCAATATGATAGCTCTACAAGGGAAGAAAAGAATAAGGGTAAAGGGCAATAACTGAAAAAGAAGATTTGTTTATTGATACAATAAAATGGTTTCTTTTCATCTGATATTGTGGTGTTTTAACTTTTGTTTTAACTTTAGGTAAGATTAAAGGAAGAGAAAAATTACTTCAAAGAAATATGGATGATTAAAAGCACCAACTCTTTTTTTTTCTAATATAGGATTCAATTGCTAAATGAGATAAAGAAAAGGCAAGTTTGACAAAAAGTTAATTGAAAATTCTCTGTACCGTTAAGGAAATGAGGTAAGGATTTGGTTTACTATTAATACTATCAAAACAGGGCCCTCTGTCACAGCTCTCTAAGCAAAAGATGAACTCCTTTGCTTGATAAAAGCTTTTTCGGTGGGAACTAAACATAATATTCATTTTGGTTTTTGATGTCCAAAGTAGTTATTTATGCTTTAGCTCAAACAGTATGATTGTCGTTAGTTTGATAATCTAGACTCTAGTAACACCAAAGAGAGTGGGCTTAGGGGTAGCTATGTTCTTTCGGGCTCTTTAAATATGCTATCAGATTTCATGTCGGGTTCTCCAAAAATAGTGCATTTAATAGAGGATCCGATTCAGGTGTTACAACAATTTTGGAGAGTCCGACAATATACATAAGGAGTCTTAAACTGTAGAAAATATATAGAGAAGGTTGGTCTTTTGATCGTTCTTTTCTAAGTGATCCAAGAGTTTAAGGTGCGTAGAAGACTTTACCCGATTAAATTGTCCTATAATAGAAGGAAACCCTTGATAGCAAGTTTGATATGGTAACGTTGAAAAATAGTGTATAAACATGTGATACTGTCAGTGCATATCACTTAAATCCTTGATACAATAATATAGATTAGTATTTCACAAAATATTGCATTGTGCAAAACAATTTTCAGTACTTGAAGTTGGCAAAAGTCTTTATTCACTAACGTTGTTCTATGTTCTTACATTACTATAAAACCTATATAGTGATAAAAGTAGAGGGCATGGTGCAAGAGAAGCAGGATGCAACTATTCCAGTTACAACACTTTCACCTCCTGAAGGCAACACAACATTCCTTGGTGGCACAACATGGTGTGTGGCCCGGCCCGGGGCTCCACAGATTGATTTGCAGAATGCGTTGGACTGGGCTTGTGGATTGGGAATGGCAGATTGCAGGCCCATCCAAGCTGGTGGCCCGTGCTTTGAGCCCGATACGCTTTTATCCCATGCTTCATTTGCTTTCAATTTCTACTACCAACAGAATGGTAATTCTGATATTGCTTGCAATTTTGGAGGAACTGCTATGTTGATTAAAAACAACCCAAGTAAGCATCTCATAAATTTGTATTCTTTCATAATTACATGAACGTAAAACCTATTTGTAAAACATGCTTGTTTTGTGTTCAACAAAAGACATTGTTTAGCACTAGTTGTTGCATTCTTGGGTGCTGGCAGTGGCGGAGCCATGATATTCTGAAAGGGGATCAAAATATAAAAAAGTAAACATATGAAGAAGCCAAAAGGATTCAACACCTAATATATATACATAAAAAATAATTTAGACCATATATACACAGTGTAATTTTTCGATGAAGGGTTCAGATGAACCCTCCTAGTACCCAGCTCTGCCCATGGCTGCCGGTCAATATGTTAATATAGTAGTAAAGAATTTTTACATTATCCGTGTATTAACAATTATATTGTGTAACTTGTCTTATTTTCCTTGCGAAGGAAGATGAAGAGTAAAAAGGTTATTACTCTAATGATTAAGGGAGAATAGTTTATGTTATTCACTGTTTTCCCCCTTTTTTAACTTCTTGTTTGAAAAGAAGTGATTATTTTTGTTTGGAATGATATGGAAAACATAACGCTCTAACATTTCTATTGTTTTATGTTTTAGCTCATGAAAAATGTATCTATGCTACATCCGGTCCAAGGTAACGTTGGCTATTAGTTGAAATTTCTCTTCTCATAAAACATTATGTCGCTCGGATCCTCTGAAAATATCACCGTACATGTCAGATATTTTAAAAATATTCATTTTTAGAAGATCTGACACAAGTGGTATCCGAGCAACATAGCATATGAAATTACCTAAGCATCCCTATTAACTGGTCGCCTCTTTTTCTTTTTTTGGTCCAAAGGTCGATTGAGGACATGAAGGCTGCAGCACCTCCATTTACCAAAGAAAGCTTAAGCATAATGTGGTGGAAAATAGCTATAATTCTTCTTCTCTTGTACTTGGGAAGCTGAGATGTATTTTTGCTATAAGCTAAAAAATGGACTACTTTTTGTCTGGAAAAAAAGTAGAGGGGGCATAATCAAGAAGAGATACTCTAATTAATTAAGATATGTATAGCTCTCTGGGACATTCTTAGAGTGGTTTAATTTCTCAAGTATATTCCTTCCTCTCTTGTTGTATTAAGCATCTCAGCAATTGAGAAGAAATCTTTTTGTTCTTTAAAAAGAAAAACGGAATATTCAATGCTGATTTTGTAGAACTGTTAATTACTCCTTTAATATTAAGTGATGGTTAGTAAGAAATTTGGAGTAAGTTCTCCAAAAGTGGATATATTATTCCACTTGTTTCAAGTTTTCGGAGATTGAGAGCCTGTTTGGATTGGCTTAAATAAAGCAGCTTATAAGTTGAAAACAGCTTATATGTCAAAAAAAAAAAAAAAGTTGGGGTAGGTTAACTTATTTTTTTGGCTTATAAGTCATTTTGTGCTTAAAATAAACTAAAAAAAAAAGAGCACAAAATGACTTATAAGCTGGCCAGCCAAACACTCAAAAAGTTAAAAACAACTTATAAGTTGTTTAAAACAACTTATAAGCCAAACGGGCTCTGAGTTGATTCTCTCTAGAGTAAAAATGCCACTTGCAATTAGGGGTGTTCATGGTTCGATTTGGATCGGTTATTGATTATAATCATAACCAAATCAATTTAGTTGATTTTTAAATGTCTAAAACCATAACCAAATTAATAAAATAATAATCACCGATTTGGTTATTGTCGATTTGGTTCGATTTTTCGGTTTATGACTAGCACCCATGAGACTTATCAGTAAAACATTAAAAAGTTGAAAAAGACATGTCTTTTTTTTTTATTCAAACGATAACTTTTATTTATAGTTTAAGGTGGAACATACATCATAGAAATATTTTCACTATTAGTGATAGTGTAGTATTCAAATTACCCAAAGTTGCTAAACTATTACATATAGAGCTAAAACTAACTTAGTAGTGGCTGCATCATTTTTGTTATCTTAATACACATACCTGGAAATAAAGTAGAGCATAGGAACTTTTAGTTGTTGTTACAAATATACATATTAATTAAACATAAAGACTACCTAAAATTAAAATGGCAATATATGAAATAAAAAAAAATTGTGTTCCCAAACTTTGGGGCAGTACTTGCATTTTGCCTTCAATTCTCCCATTTTATGAAAAAAAAATTTGTGTAATGATGCCAAACTTCTGATGTTTTTCTATCATTATCCCCAAGGCTAGGGTCTCGGCTACAAGGAGTTGTTCTTTACTGCTTTTAGGAGGATTACCGGGGAAGAAGTATTAGGGCATTACCGTATGCTTGAGTTGCAACAAATCATGCGATATTCTTTTGAAGTATCTTCTATAGGAACCTCCAAATCTACAACCTCTGTCCTTTTCATATGAAAAATATTAGAAGTTAAGGACGTATTCAGACAAGAAAAAAGAAAGGTATAAATTCGAAAAAAAAAAAAAACCTAAAATCAAATGACTGACAAAGAAAGGCTAAAAATTTAAGTTAAAGACATTTGACTCTAACGTGAGCTTCTGTTAGTAGGTTTACATTTAACACTTAAAGACATGGGCTTGGACATATTCTTAAAAACATGGGCCTTAAACAATTATGTGAAATAAGTAGACCAAAAATCAAATTAATGATTAAAAGGTATAATATATTTATAATTATTTATGAAAAACTAATATTATACATATAAATAATTATAAAATTTATGTATATAATTTATCGGTTTGGTTTGGTTATTTATTCGGTTATTTTTTAATAGAACCATAATCAAACCAAATATTATCGGTTTTAAAAATTTAAAATCAAATCAAACCAAATGTCGATTTGGTTAAATTTTCGGTTTGGTTTTGGTTTTAACCAAAACTGTGAACAGCCCTACTTTCAACAACGCATATGCATTAATTTCATACTAGTTAGGGTAGGCTATATGATTTTTCATTGATCATGTTTATTTATTTAATTAAACTCATTTCAAACAATATTATGGAAAACAAAAATAATAATAAAAGTATTCTCTTTATTTCATTTGATGTGAAACACTTTCTTTTAGTTTGTAATAATAACAGATTTTTATATTTCCAAATAATTTAATTTTTAAATTTTTTCTTTAAATAAAATGATTTATTATCACACAAATGTTTGTGATTTATTCTGGACACAAATTTAAAAAAAAGTATTTTTTAAAATTAAATATTTAGTTAACTATGATCACATAATTTGAAAATGAATGGTAATTAATATTACAGGTGAATTGATTAAACGACCATATAACACATTGCATCTGTGTTATTTGGGTCATATGAGTGATATACCTCTATTAATTTTACAAAGACCACTTTTAACTAATTTTCTCTTAATACTCTCTCTACATTTCAATTATGTGAACTATTTTTTAGTAGTGTAAAATGAATGACTTAACTTTTTCACAATTTGGAAACAAATTCACTTTTTAAATAATTTAGAAAGCACACAAATATTAAAGAAACTTATTTTGAACCACAATTTTAAAGTCTTACTCTTTCTTAAATATAGGTAATAACCGGTCAGAATGGGTTCATATAAATTAAAACGGAAGGAGTATTACCTACTCTTTTAAAGTGGCATATAAAATTAAAAAGGGTGACATGGATGAAAAAAGTTGAACTCTATGAATCCAATATTTGGTTTCGTTGTCCAATTATAATCTACTTTTGTCCATTTCTTTCATCTTCATATGGTGAAGCCAGTTTCTTGTTTCTCTAACCATTTTTTTCCCCTCGGGCAGTGTTATCGAAGTGACGGCACATAACAGGCCAGCCATTTGCTTTTGTGCACGCCTTCTTTCGTCTTCTTGCTTTTGCTCTTTTGTTCTTTTTTTTTTTTTTTCCTGTTTTGTTCGAACGTTTTTGTTTTATTTTATTATACACAAAAGAAAAGAACATGGAAAACGGAGAGAAAATACCAGGAGAATTGAAATCTCATCAATAAGGTGAAAGTTGGAATAATTATCCAACTTAGTTATTATATTTCTCCTGTTTTGTGAGTTACTTTAAATGACGATTCGAAGAAAAGTCTTTCTTTTTTTATAAGAGGATGTTTGAGTAAGTTTTGAAGTTGGTTAAATAGCTTATAAACACCTTTTATTTTATTGCATTGGGTAAACACCACAATATTTATTAATAAGCTAATCTTTTTTAAGTTAAAATTAGTTGGACGTCATAAGTTAGTCATTTTACCAGTTTATAATTTTTCAATTTTAAAGCACCTTTGGTTTGATCAATTTTTCATAAATTTATTCCTATTTTTTAAATAATTCCCAAAACACTATTCCGAAAACAAACTCTATCCCCGTGCTATTTTCCACATTCTCCTTTTTCATATAAGGATTCTCTGAATTTATATGTTCTTTTCAGATAATCATAAATAAATTTCAGTCGTTTTAACAAAAAATATGCTTATGTATAGCTTTAAACATATAATTATTTTATAAAATTAATTTTTAGCACTCTAAACATTTTCAACACTTAGATGCTTATTTGATACTTTGAATTTTAATCAACTAGTAATATTAACGGGCTGTTAACCATTTTCTTTATTGAACGTTACTTGATATTCTAGTAAAAGATTATCAGTGATAGCTTATTTTGAACATTTAGCAAACTAACAAAGCACCGATTCATTGTGTGACTTCAACTTAAAACTCCACCAAATTCAGAGTTTTGAAACTTATAGTACTGCAAATCAATCTCAAAGTTTCTCTTTTTCATTAAATGTACCTTGGAATATCGTAAGATAAAGTTTCTGCTTAGATTTCTAAATGCAATAATAATAATTTCATAGGTTTTGACCCTATAGGACTCCGGAAGTGATGGAGTGAAACTATGCAAAAATCAGTCAAACTGCCATGAGATTCATAAAGTGAAGCAATTTACACAATATTCCCACAAAAGTAGAATATGCAAAAGGGATAATTTCAATTAACTTCATTCATGTTCCACTTTGTAACAGTGATCAATTTTATGATATACGATATTGTTTTTACCTTCTTATTTTCTTTTCTTTTTAGCAATTCTTTTAACTTATGTATAACATGCAGGAAAAATATGATGTTATTAATTTGTCATTTTTAATAGGAAAAATATATTCTTCTATTTAATTAATTTTGTGCACATCTTTATTTCTGAAATTCATTTAGAATTAAAATGTAATTGCCAATATTGTGGTATTTTTAGCATAGAAGGGAACTGCAGCCAACTATATCAGTTTTACATCAATTGAGTCATCTGGAAAGGTAAAGAAATGATGAAGCTAAAGCTGTCGTGAATCGTAAATGGACATTATTCTTGTCACTTTAATAAATGGCCTCCCTGCAGCCACCTAGTGGCCAGTCACTGCAACTAAAATATCAACAATTAAACATCACTACATGCAGGAAAAATGCTCTCATTGCAGCTATTTATTAGCAAGGGACTTTTTCTTGGTCCAACTTTGAAGTACAAGTCATAAAACAACCAATGAGCCAGTCACCATTATAAAAAATATAACACACTAATTGAAAATCACAAACTATCTTCCGGCTTCCCCTTTTAGCACATTTTCAAAAAATCTCCTTTCTAAACGGAAAGAGTGAACAATGAATTGAACTAGCGTGACACTTACTCAGAGTACTTATAAAAGTCTAGGAAGACTGATGGGCTTATTTTCGTGAATTGACAAAAAAATGGTATCTTTTTTTTAAGACCAAAATGGGTATTTCGTTGGATAACTTGTGCGAAATACCCTACCTTTCTTGTTCATGGCGAATTATTTCAATCAATTTTTTTTTTTTTTTTTTTGCATTTCGTGATATGTCCACGAAATAGCATTAAATTTTTTTTTTAATTTGGTTCATATAAAAAACGAAATAAAACAAAAAAAAAAAAAAATTTGTTGCATTTAATGAAATATCGAAAATGCAACAATTTTTTTTTTAATTCTTTTTTTATTCGTTTTTACACAAAAGCGAAATAGGAAAATCAATTTTTTTTTTTTTTTTTTTTGCATTTATTGATATGTCCAACGAAATAACATTAATTTTTTTTTTAATTTGGTTCATATAAAAAACGAAATATGAACCAAATAAAATAAAATTTGGTCCGTTTTTTATTTCGTTTTTCATATAAAAAACGAAATTAAAAAAAAAAAAATTTGTTGCATTTTGTTGGACATTTCACGAAATGCAACAATTTTTTTTTTTGTTTTATTTCGTTTTTTATATGAAAAAAAGCAATTCTTTTTTTTTTTTATTTCGTTTACAAAAAGAAATAGGAAAAAAATATAATAATATTTTTTTTTATTTCGTGATACTACTAACGAAATAGCATTAATTTTATTTTATTTGGTTCATACAAAAAACGAAATTAAAAAATAAAATTTTATCCTATTTCGTTGGTAGTCCGCGAAATAGGATAAATTTTTTTAATTTTTTTAAATTTGTTTTTTAAAAAATATTTTTTTTTTTTCGTTTTTATAAAA
>NC_081351.1:44888359-44965747 GCF_029784015.1 Lycium ferocissimum
ATTAAAAAGAAAATAAAATTTGTTGCATTTCGTTGGACATTTCATCGAAATGCAACAATTTTTTTTTTTGTTTTATTTCATTTTTTATATGAACCAAATAAAAAAAAAAAAAAAAATTTAATGCTATTTCGTTGGACATATCACGAAATGCAAAAAAAAAAAAAAAAAAAATTGATTTTCCTATTTCATTTTTGTGTAAACGGAATAAAAAAAAGAATTTAAAAAATGAAATTAAAAGAAAAAAAAATTTGTTGCATTTCGTTGGACATTTCACGAAATGCAACAATTTTTTTTTTTTGTTTTATTTCGTTTTTTATATGAACCAAATTAAAAAAAAAAAATTAAAATTTAATGCTATTTCGTTGGACATATCACGAAATGCAAAAAAAAAAAAAAAAAAAAAAAAAAAATTTGATTGAAATAATTCGGCCATGAACGAAAAGGTGTGGGTATTTCGTTGGTTATCCAAATCAAATACCCATTTTGGTCTTAAAAAAAAAAAGCATACCATTTTTGTCTAATGGCTGGAAAAATAAGCCATTTTGGCTCCGGACTCACTTATAAGAAGCGTCAACCAATTCTTTTATGCAAAAGGACTTGTTACAGACCAATATCGCCACAATTTTCAAAAGGACTTGTTACTGACCAATGACCTTATTTTGTTTCCTAAACATTTCAACCGTTAACAAGTTACAAATCATTGGAGGCAAAAGAACAGCCATCACCTATGGCACAATGTTACAAGAAACGCTGAAACAGAAACTAAGCAACAAAATCTGCTATAAATATCCACAGCTTAGCCAAGCTTAACCTCAGAGCTCCTACAGAATTTTGGAGCTCACAATCTTCCGACTGAGAATGGAACGTGTCAACCTTATGGCGTCAAAGAATATTTCCCAGGCTCGGTATATGTTTTCTCCAATTGCTCAACCTTGTTGAATCTGAAACCCCTGATTCTTATTTCTTCTGGTATTGAAGTATCCTTATGGTCGACATTTTCAATTGTCCAACCGTTGTTCTGCACGGGACCTCCCACTTTGACCTGTTAAACACAAATAGTTATCAGTAAGTATCAAAGATCAAACTGATATTTTCATCATAAAATTTGAATTTAGGGAGGACAAATTACAAGCATATAGACATGGTGTATCAATTAAAAGACATAGTTGGCGTTGATACACCCCTGTAACTTCATCTAGATAATAAATTGATCAAGGACTTGAGACATACCTCAGCAGCATCAACAGCCCCTACAATGAGAGCTCCATCCAGGGAAAGATCCTCAAGGGCAATATTACTCCCCTTAATCGCCAGTGTAGACCTTTGTGAAATGGAGCAGTTTCCACTCACTTTAGCTTTTACTTCTGAGAAAGTAAGCGCCCACTTCGGCTTCCACACAACTCGAGACCATACCTCCACCTCCTGTCCGTTAAATACTTGGATAACTGGATCATCTACCTTAACACCAGCCTGTAATAAAAAGAGATATAGTGTAATTGATGCACACAACTAGATTGAGACAGGTTTAACAACCGAACTCATGAAATTGTGGTTGTGGTTATTATGAAGGGAAAGTTTCAAGAGTTGATAGTCATCTTCATACTATCGCAATTAGAAGTTTCAGTATCGAGACTTTTCCTATCTTTTTATCATACAACAAAAGGAAAGGTGGTCTGAAAACAGTAGATTGCAGGATCAAAAATTGCTTTATTATGGGGCGAAACAAAATGATCTTAAATAATTACACAAGTTAATGGACATAACAGTAACCTTATGTTTGGGCTTGCTCACCACTCATTCATCATGTGACTAAGTAAAATGTTCTGGTTTACTTTTCTCTGACCAGTGATGAGCAGCAATTCTTCTTTATTAATTTCTGCTTTGTCTTTTCCCCTCTATTGTCTTCTGTTGGTTTACGTGTTACTTAAAAACTAGGACACAGTAAAAGCCAAAAAGGCTTCTTTCAGATTCCAGCAATCTTTTCCTTGTTTTGTCTCCTATAGAGATTTGAACTACAATTGGTGTATAATATATCGATACCCATAGGTCAAGAAAGAAATACTCTGAAGAAGTTCAGTTTTCACTTGAATTCCCAGAAGGAAAGAAGTACCTTTCTTAGAATGAGGCTGTTAGAGCGATATATGGCCATTTCTCCTGAAGTGGCACTGTGGTAGGGATTTCCTTTCGGAACCTTTCATTGTAAAGGAGACAATTAAAAAACAGTTAGAAAGTGAACTACAACAAATCACGTCAAGAGCAATAAAAAGTTAACAACCTTTAAGTTATGTTTAGTAACTGTCCAGAAAGACTTTAAAAATGCCAAAGCCCAAGAAATACAAGTCAAAACATAAGACTTAAGGACGTCAGTAAGCAATTTGAACTTTCTTAGTTGGTGAAAGAGGGGTTAGGACAGTGACAATAAACGAAGAAGGAAAAAGTAAAGTAGAAGAAATATGCCACTGCAATTTTCACCTTCAGTGTAAGTTTTAGCAAAGCTTGCCAACTAAGTATAAGCTTATGATTGCATATGCAAGAAAAAGATTCAACAATGTTATCTCACAGACCACGGAAAAATGTTGCCTCCACAAACATACTTTGGTTATGATACTAAATACCTACACAACCAAATTACAGTATCTGACAAGTATGCACAAGATCTAAATTACTAAACAAAAGAGGTTGAAGCCAAAATCATTCAAGAAAACACATGATAATGTTCTAAATTGGAATTTTTTCTAGTAACAATTTGATATAAAATTAACAGTCGATTTATAAGAAAGAAAAAGCCAGAAGCATCAATTCTTCAGTCCAATTGCAAAATTTTCAGAAAGACGCAAAGGAAGGGTTCAAACCCAACCAGTAGGGACAAATATAATTGTTATATAAAGTCAGCATTAAATCATCAGAGGCTTTGATGAGAAGCAAGAGCTAGAAGTAGGGGATGATGGATTTTGTCATGACGATCAAAATGTTAAGCCAGCCCCAATTGACGTCTGCCAAATTTACTGAAACTATTTCTGCAGAAAACTGCTCATCATACCTTGGCAGCATCTTCAGGGTTGTTTTTCACAGGTGCATAAGCAAGCCAAGCATCCATCATCTGAGTCATTGTAAGAAGAATTTTGATGTCACACACTTGGATAACTTCACAGTAGATGCCTCAAAAACATATGTAACAGAATCAGAAGCCTAAAACAAGACTGATATCTTCTACTCACAGTGAATCCAACCCTAGCTGAAGGAGGTAGAGTTTTAGGATAATCTTGCATCATGCATTCAAGTCGAGTTGAGGACTTAAAAGCAGTCTTGGTAGCATCTTTGTACCTACAAAGAGATGCAAAAATCAGTCAAAAAGAGATAAAGCAGCTTCTGAAAACGCAAAGATAGGATTTTAACAACGCATCTGCCCTGAAAATGTTGCGATTACGAGAAACATGTACAAAATGACAACAGATTAACAAATGAATTATGATATAGGAGCTGCTAATCAATCCCTTTGATTGCAGTCTGAACAGCTTCACTCCACCTTTTCTTCTATTTCTTTGTTGAATTATTTTGTAGTTCATCGGATGTTATGTTCCAGTCTTATCAAAATGACAAATATCAACCTTCCCAGCAAATCGATCCAGAAAGGTGTCGTGCAGAATATCCTGTAAACAAACTGCAATACCAGTGTTCATCTAAGCAACATAAACCCACATGTAAGGCATGAAATACAAAGAAAGTCTCCAGATGCTGCTCCGTCATTAGCTTATGAAATGCTAGCTGAGGATATTCAACACATTCCAGTCCCACTTCTCAGTTGCCGGCTTGCATCAACAGCTTTAGCTTCAGTTCAATGACCAGTATTGATGAGTTAGTATCCAGTGTCTCCTCTGAAGGATAAGGAAGCTTGCTGAAAGTTCCTGTCTTCTTTGAATAGATATGTTTGTTGCTTCCTGAAATCAATAAATCACCTCCAGATCTTCAGAGGACAAAGAACCAGCCAGCTTCCGAAAGTGAAGAAGCACAACTTCTTCCAGAGAGCTTAGCTGTTCAGGAATCTGTTTGCTGTATGACATCATCTTGGTACAGTGAACAAAGCACTTGAAATCAACAAACTAAACAGTGAATATGAAGACGGAAGCGGACCGGAAACTATCATGGCATCCACAATGTTTAAGCTAGGTACTATAGCTAGAAGCCAAACAGAGACAATCACAAAGGAAAAGCATCCAAACGCCATGACCAGTGTCTCTTCTTTAGCAAATCCACCCTCTACACCACTTCCCTCACAGTAGGAATTGCGATATCACATCACTCTTAACTCTACTCTCCTCGACTTCGCCATCGCTGTCTTCTGCTTCATATAATCTTAACAAACCCTTGAAATATTCGATCTCAAAACAGAGGTTTAAATCGGATTGGGGAAGCCATAAATGATATAAACTTCTAGGTGATTGGATCAGAATAAACTCCTATTTTCTGTACATTGTAATGTCTTAGAAGCAAGAAAACATATTGGATATAAAGCATCCGAAGCTGATCAGTATTTTTATATTTCATGACAATGAAATCCAGCTCATTTGCAATTTGTTTCTCATTCCTAGCAACATATTAGATTCAGTTGTTCATTCCTCTACATATTTTTGTCGTGGAAAATTTCCTGGAGTTACAGCAAAGAGTCATTACTCAATAAGAAGAAAACCAGCATATGTTTTCAAAGGAACAACAAGCGACATGAAACCACAGCATCGAACATACAATTAAAGTCTTAAATGTAGAGACATAAGAGTAGATTTTTACTTAGGGTTAACAAACTCCTTTATCGCACCTCCTGTTTTTGTGAGCTCCTCAAGGTATGGGCCAATTTCAAGGATCAACTGCATCGCAATGTCAACAGCCATAGGTGAGCAATAAATCACTTTTCTACTTGAAAGTAACCAAACTAGGAAAGTTATCCTACAGAGGAACTTGGCCGTTACGACACAATTTGCATGACTAGTCCAGCTTACATCCTCCAAAGTAAATTGTAACTACATGCTCAAAATATTATAGACCACTGTCACGAAGAAGGGGCATATAATATATTTCCAATAAGCTCTAAAGTTAAAGAAGATGGCCATCTTTCGTAATTGCATTGACATCTACAATTTTTCACGTGTTTCCTTAAATATGCTTCTCGGAATAAAATGCATTTTCTTTATAAAATTTACATTCATATAATCTAGTAACATATTAGAATGTTATCCTTAGTTCCTTTACTGAAATCAGTTTGCAAGTTAAATCAAGTCTGCCAACGTAGCAAAGCAATAATAGAGAAATTAAGCTACTAGAAGTTCAGTGTAGGTAAAGAACAAAGAGACTTTATCATCTTCTAGTATTAAAAAGTCTTTGAAAAATATCTTAAGACCAATGATTCAGGTGAATTTATGTTTTGAGCTAGGATGGTAGAAGAGTCTCATCACCAAACATTGTTTCAAAGATTAATGACACAATCCCACACTGATGAATCAAGCCACTGCCTTAGATAAAAGTGAGGCTTCAACCAAGTATGAAGCTGATTTTAAATTTTAAAAACAGTGTTCTTTGCTCTTTCCTAAGAAGAAGTCAGCCTACTTATCTGGTTCTTAGGGGAACTTTCCCATTTTATTTTGCTCGGTTTCTTACATACAGGAATATGGATCCCAACTTTTACACAACCATTCTTGAGGTTTGCATATAAATTGTAAACTATGGAGCACAAAAAGAATCAAATATGAAATGCCTTTATATGCTGAAGGATCAAAGGGGAAGGAAGTAGATCCAGCTGCCAATTTCTCCACTTAGAGGTAATTAGGAGTTTTGTCATCCAAACTCAAAGAATGGAGGTTTCCTTGATAGTTGTAACCACAGGGATCCATGCATTATGGGCCAAAATTCCCAAGAACTTGGGGATGTCTGGGTTATCATACAGAGTGGTGAAACAATTTTATATGCAAAATAATACAGCCTATAATGAGCCATTAATGGCAAGAAAGAAAAGAAGACAATCCAGCATATGACTAACACATACTTGATTTATATTTCCAGGAAAAGGTGAATAGCCTGTTTCAGAATTGACATCGCCATCAGAATATCCAGAAGCTCTAAGCAATGGATCGAGCTGGTTGTATTCCACATTAATCACCATCGTTCGCCCTAGAAAGGATTTTTCAATTGATGTAATTGTCAGATAGAAACACAAAAAGCCCCAATTGATATAATTGTCAGATAGAAACACAAAAAGCCCAGATAAATTTTCTCACATGGTACTCCTACCATGTTCAACATCAATTCTTTTCGCAGTACTAACCTAAGAGCGAAAGAACATTGGAACCTGAATCCCAGAGAATTATTGCTGATGGAGAATTATCACAAATGAAACAGAAAAGACTCCAAAATAAACGTTAACATACACCTTAAAAGAGTTAGATGTTACCCTTGTTAGAAAACATAATTTCTGTGCTTAATGAGTTACTCTTGATAGGACAGAAACAGCCCAACTTTTTTTTCGAGCACAAAGGTTTGTGCTAGGATACAATACAGAAACAGATTAAAAAGTCCCCCTTTACAATGGATTCCATCTATGCAATATCCTATCCCTGTAGTGTGTCAATAAATCTATCATGCTATTTTTATCTTTGACATCCTGTAGGTTACACCAAAAGAAACAACTCAACTACTCAGAAGATATTTCCACTCAGAGGGGCTTTGGGTTAGTTCAGCTACAGGGGGAACATTATCTGAAGTGGCTTGACCTACTGTAAAACTATTGCTACAGACCTGGCCAAGTGGCCCACCTGCACCCATAGATGTATGTAAAAAAGGATATCAGCAACCCGGTATTTTTCTTCTAAAAGGCATGTCGTCCACAAATTTCTCAAGGCTATTATCTTAAATAAAAGTCTCATCTTCAGCTTGTTAAATTCCATTGAGAGATCCATAATTTTGAAGAATCTCTGTAAGTATAGCACATCTGAAGTATGTATATCAGGCACAGAAAGCAAACACGCATGAAACAGACAGATCCTGATATTCCTCATCTCAAGTTACCTTCACAAAAGATCAGCTTAAATGCTGTTGGAAGTTTATAGACAACCAACTAAACAGAGCATAACCAACTAGTAGTGGTCGGACAGAAGTATCCTATTATTTGCGACCCTTTAAAGTTCTGGCTATACATTTAGCCACCAACTCTGCGAGGTTCAGCTTACGAAAGCAGGAAACTGCCCATGGCTTAGAACACGCTTTAGATAAAATGTTTTCTACCGCTATAATATAATTGTCACAAACAACTGAACAACAAAGAAGCTCATATTATGACCCCATGTTTTCTTTTCTTTTAAGCATTTACTACTTATTTTCTGACCTTTCCCCTGAGCCACTACAAGATGCAAAGGTAGATGTACGTTACTCATCTACTCACCATCTTTATGAGTAAGCTTGGTAATGCCACCAATGGCTTCTTTTGCTTTCCGAGGAACAGCGAGAGAATTGACATGGTATTTTTTCGTGGAACTGACACCTAGTCCTGCTGGAATTGCCTGAAAGACAATGAAATGTACAGATTGATAAAATTGGCCTAACATACATGAGCAGACTACAGAACAATTCAAAACAAAAGAACAAAAAAGAAAAAGGCATCCAACAAACCTTGAAAAGTAAACCATTGGTGTCTTGGAAAAAGAGGACCCATCTTAGGCCTGCATCATGCCTAGATTGCACAAAATTTGGACCATCAAAATCACAAATACGTTTAACTCTCTCTCTCTTTAAGTAAAATATGCACCTGTTAAATAATCAATACAAACTAGATGCACTAGTGATCTAGATACAGGCTATACTAAAAGGTTTTACATCAGCTTTTGTTTCCAGAAAACGATGGGAAAAAAGACTTGAAAGTATGAATTTCATTTTTTGACTTCAAAGATGGATACACTACAAGGTAAGGTCCAGGAAAATAATGATAATGGTAAAAGATTTCAGTTCAAGTTATAAAGCAAGGGACTGAGACAAAAAGGCATCCATCTTTCTCTAACGATTAACTTTTATGTAGGCTAAAAGGGGCTAGTTCATTGGTCCATCCAAAATCACATCAAAGTGGATGAAAATGGCAGAAAAGAAAGAAAAAGTTTAAACAAAAGAGGGAGAAGGAGTGAAAACATACCAAGCTTTAAGAAGGCCACTTGAGTAAAGAAGTGAGTGGACATCGCCATGGCCATGAGGTTTTGTCTGATAAAGCAGGGGCATGAGTGAAAATCAAATAAATAGAGGCACTTTCAGCTAAGAAGTTACTGATATCAATTGAATACAAGAATACTCATATCTTTAAATCTTCGAAGAGTATTAAGCATGGAATTATCCACCTGAATTTTATATTTACTATGGGGGTCCAGAGCAAGGTGTGCTTCATTATCATCTAAACAAGCAACTTTTTCCTACAAAAGAATCAAGAAATATATAAGTTCTGGTACTATGACTAAATTCTTCAACGGCTTCTTGAGATCAGTTGCTCACCTGCTTAAGCAGTTTCACTTGTGTGGGTTTCATTCCAAAAAAAGAGTTTTTTTCTAAGAGCTCCAAAGTACGTAAATGTGTATCATCTGATGTCATAATAGCAAAAGGAATGTCCACTTGACAGTCGCCTAATTACAAGGAAACTGTTAGTTGCAAAGAAAGTCCTACATGTTTATTGTATTAAGGATATGTATCACTTTTAGGTACCTCGAATTATGATACTTTCGCAGGTACCTCTAGGCAAAAAGATATTCTTTTCAGCTAATTCTTTTTAGCTTGTATGTATTTTTGGCTAAGCCAAGGAAGATCATTCTTAACACCGTTTTATCCATAAGAAACATTTATTTTGTTTCTACTGCTACTACAACAATGCCTCAATCCCAAGCTAGTTTGGGCCGGCTATATGAAGCCACTCTATCCAACAACTTTGTGCATAGGATATAAGGTTTAAATTGTTCTCTATACTTTCTAAAATGTTTCTAAATAATCAAAATTTTGGCATCTCACAAATAGAAACACTGGCCAATAAATCTTGGAAAGAGCTTCATAAATCTTAAGCTTGTGACTGGATTCCCTAGCTCAACAACCCCTCCCAACCTCCTTAAAATTAACATAACAGTCAAGGGAGAGATACCTCACAGAACCTGGGATTGCTACCTTCAATAATTTCAGTTTACTTGGCTAATGGTGTCATAAAAAATTGGGAATCAAGAAGCAGTTTAACAGTAATACTAGTCCCTAATGGAACAAATTCAGTAATATTAGTCATAACATGCACGTCTACCAACCTCCGGCAAGGCTGCAACTGGCTTCTTGTAAAGCAAGAATAGATTCAATATAATGTTGTAAGAAGCATGTCCCCGTAGTTGTTTCTCTAGGAAGGGCCACCTGCAAATAGTTAGAACAAATTGTCACGGAACTCAATCTTATGCAGCCAGACATCCTTAGATTAATACATGGTGAAATGACAGATGACAGCTATTAATCAAGTTGCAAAAGATTCTGCGTATTTTACCTAATGAAGGCAAAAATCAAAACAAGTTCTAGATCAACCAACCAAAAGAAATCTTTGAGAGGCAAAAATGGTCAAAGATGCTCCACATGAAAGTTTTATGTGCTCTACCTTTATCCCGTTGTACCCAAGACGTTCTCCAAGGCCTCCAGCAACAAGAACAAATGCAGCCTTCTGTGCTGCTTTGATGCCAGCCTCCTCAAATTGAACAAAATTATCATCACCATAGGTCAGAACCTCTCCAGATGGAACCTGCAAAAGTTTACTTTCATCTTAGAATGCATCATTGATCTAGAGCAGAGCATCAATGTGCTCTAAATTTAAGTGCATGTTATATAAGTATTAATGAGGTGATCCATTATTTTCCGAATTTTCCAAGGTAATCAAGAGGAGCGAGCAAGGAAATATAGTCAAAATCTGACCACATTGAACATCAGATATCACATTTCACAAGAAACAAAAGGAAATGTGTTGCTACTTTATCCACAATGCTAAAGAACATCAAAATGGTTTCTGATAAGAACCCAATGCTGTTCGAAGAACCATAAGTAGACGGTCTTCAGACAAGCTACAACAAGTATGCTGAGAGGAAAATTAAGTCCAAAAGACTTGATAATCATAAACCACGTCCACTAATTGAATTGAATTTCTCAGATTACACCAAATAAGACCAAGTGGCCAGTTATATGGTTAGTCCTAAAACACCAGCAACTACTGTAGTATGCCACTGCACCAAAGGTTATTGTACAGAACAACTAGAGCTGTGTATTTTTTTTATTGGAAGATAACTTTTCTTATTGCTTCAACAACACTAAGTCGTCCAAACAAGCTCCTCCACTTGTGGGAATTCACTGGGTATGTTGTTGTTGTAACACTAAGTCATCCAAACAAGCTCCTCCATCTGATCTCTTCTGTGCATACCATAGTAATAAATTAATAATGCAACATACAACGTGCTAATTTAAGACACCTGCAGGGGTGTAGGAAAGTTGGGCTTCCCATGAGTTTAGTCGGACAACACTTTCATCACTCCTCGGTTCTTGTTTTCCAACTTATATTCCAAAGAGTGATTCCATAATAGGTGACGTCACATAGAACGCCATTCACATTAATACTTCGATGGATTTAGAGCCTGCACTCATGGAAGATGTGCCAAGTGCAAATAAGCTATCAAGCACAACATGAAAGTTACAAAATCATAGTCTCCCTGGAAACTCATGTCGAGGAACTGGCAGGGATTTTTAAATGGCTTCACACTTTTCTGACACTCTGTCTAGACAATAAATTACTGTAGAAGTACCATATTCAAGAGATTTGCGAAAAATGGCCTTTTCTTTTATAAGCAGCACCTGCACTAATTTACTGACATAAAAGCCCAACTAAACTTTAAGACATTCACCCAATCCAATAACTAAGATAAGAACACAAGTTGAGTTTCTGTGTGCTGCAGTGTTACTCGGACTCTTCACTTTCGGTGCCGCAACCGTGTCGACACGACATGGGTGCGGGTGTGGGTGTGGGATCCGTACCCGATCTGGTAAACCGATTTTGGATACTTTGACCAAAATCGACGTAGAAATTCTGGACAGATTCAATGATTTCTTTAATCAAAACTAAAGCTAAGGTGAAGTTGAAGAAAATGGAATACCTTGTATATAAAAAAAAATTATGTCACTCTGTTTCCTTTTATCTCCTTTGGGGATTCTCCTCTTGATCAATATTTTTTCCTCAAGTTTTCCACATAATATTCCGTAACTTAGGTTTTATAACTCTATTTTCAGATGTTTGAATTTTTTTTAGCCGAATCCCCGCACCCATATCCATAACTGGATCCGTATCCCCGAATCTTAAAATTTAGATCATGAAGGATCCGACATCTAGATCCGCACCCGTATCGGACACTCGCACCCGAGTCCGAGTAACTTAGGTGCTGCTTGATGAAAGAAGTTATAGATAAAGTTACTTTCTACGGAAAGATAATTAACGAAATAAGTTTTGCTGAAAAGTAACACAGGATTCAGTTACTTACGGAAGGTGAAAACCCATCATACGGGTTTTTCCCGGTCTTTGAATCAGCTAAAAGATCCCTAGCTGTGTTAATGTATGCTGACAACCCCCCAGGATAACTTGAATTAAGTTTGGCAATCTGAAAAAACCATAACAATAACACTTAAGTGTTCATAAATACTACATTTAAAGTAGGAAGTGGATACAAGCATAAAAGACTTGGAAACAAGCCCAATCGGAAATAATAATATTTCTGGCACTACAACACTGCCAACAAAAACAGCTGTACAATATTCAACAATGACAACAAACTCCAAATTTTCGCTACTTTAGTTTGAATGACTAAGCAAGAAGAAAAACTTCACATAAATTGTCATATAAGCTATTAACTACAAAAGACAAACAAGATCAAGTTTTTATTTTCCAAACTGCAAACTACAACCTTATGGTCCTTATCACATCCCGAAATTCACCATGTAAGTTACCACAACTACCTAATAGGAGATCGGAATTGCCAAATTTACCCCTCTAATATTGGATATTGTCTACATTTACCCTCCGTTATGCTATTAGGCCAAAAGTGCCCTTACCATTATACTATCCGGCTGAATTTACCCCTACCTCTAGCAAACTTTGAAAATTACTCCAATCCTAATGGTACCACACTTCTAGTTGCATATTTGTTCTCAATCCTTGCATTCATAAATTTGACAGCTCATTTATTAATTTTGATAAAAGTAGATCACCTCTTTTTTTCTTCTTAACTGATGACCAAAAAAATATGTAATTTTAATATCAGTGCAAATTTAACTCGCCAAATTAAGATCATTGATCCTCAAAATTTTTGCGGAACAGAAATTTTGTGTTGAAATATACAAGCATCTGTCCAACAAAGGGCCACCTGACAACTATGACTTAGTTACTTTATTCAGTTGTCTTAACTGGAGAGAATGGAGATCATTGATCGGGATTGGTTTGAGTATTCACTGATCTCAAATAAGCATTCTTTTGAACCATGCCATACTGGAGCTATCTATGGACCTTGGAGAGAGGAATTCTGTTGAAATCACATTTGATATGTTGCCAGTAATCTGAAATCCATCTGTAATAATGACCACCAACATAAACTCTGCTTTGGGTTTATTGGTTCTTCAGTATTAATATTCCCACTCAAACTATTGAGACTGAAATCCGTTCTATGATTTCTTTCTTTGGGGGTAAATTTCATATTCGACAATATAAAAGTGAAAGTCGAGAATGGAGATATATAATTATGTGGCTCTGATTATTTGGTTTTGTTTTTTCAAAGGAAAAAAAAAAAACACTTCAAAACTAAAAGTTCATCAGTCTAACCAGTTTATACATGCATAAGCTATACCATGGCGACACCAGAATCCAATTTATTAAAACAAATGTACAACAAACAACAACATACCCAGTGTAATCCCACAAGTGGGGTCTGGGGAGGGTAGGATGTACGCATACCTTACCCCTACCTCTGCGGGGTAGAGAGGCTGTTTCCGATAGACCCTTGGCTCAAAATAAAATAGGATAGTAAAATAGCAAGATACAAAACAAATGCAGCAACAGATAGTAATACACATTATAGAATAAGAAACTACGCGATAACTAAATACTACTACTAAATAAAATAAGAAAGCAACATAGGAAGATACAAAAAAATGCAGAATTAAAAATGTACCCAGCGAAAAAGCAAAAAAAGAACCGAACAGACCTGATCAAAGAAGGCCTGCTTCTCATTATCATCAACTCCAGGCTCCGACCAATGCTGAAACAAGTGACTTTGCCCCATCTCTACCAACATCTTCGCTAACTCTACCTAAAATCACACACACACACACACATCAATCTCAATTCGATTCCACACACACACAAAACAATACAAATTCAACTACACAAGAGTTTAACTTTCACACAGTGACAACAAAATTATGGAAACTAGCCTGTTTGAAATTGCATTGATATTTAGCCAGTCATTGTACAAAGTTAAATCCTTTCAGGATTTTCACTGAGGGGGTTCGAAAAATAAAAATGTAGTGACTGGGATTTGAACTTAGAACCTCAAGGTGAATTTTGAACACCCTAAACCACTGAACCAACCACTTCTCTTGTGTTTAAGGTATTCAAAATCTATATATGTACATAAAAAATAAAATAAAAATACCTTACATATACTGCATCATCTTTTGCCGAGGATGTTCGGGTGAACACCGTCGGCGGGTCCTAGATCCGCCCCTGCTCCCTCTGTTTCAATTTGTTTGTCCGGTTTTGACTTGGCACGGAGTTTAAGAAAGTAAAGAAACTTTTGAATCTTGTGGGTCTTAAATTAAAGATAGGTAGAATGTACCAAAATGTCCTTTAATCATGTGGTCTTAAACATGTCACGTGGAATTGGAATTAAAGAGTTGCAAAAAAAAAACATTCATTTTTAAACGGACGAAAACGGAAAGTAGGACAAACAAATTGAAACAGAGTATAAGAATTTGCCTCATCTTCGCCAATTCTACCTAAAATCTCTCTCTCACACACATTAATCTCAATTCAATTCCACAAAAAAAAAAAAAAAAAAAAAATATCGATTCAACTAAACACGAGTATAACTTTGAGACAATGAGAATAGAATTAAGGTAATTCACATGTTTACAATGTGTTGTGGCACTGATCCTCAGACAGTCAATTGTACAAAGCTAAATAAAAACATGTAAAAACCTGTTGAGGCGAGAGAATAGAGAGGTTCTTGTGTAAACTGGGAGCAATGGAAGCCCAATCATCGGCCGTCGATGTCATGATTTTTGTGTAATCGCAGGAGAATGAATTGAATACACCAAAACAGACAGAGACAGAGACAGAGATCTAAAGGTTAAAGGTGACAATGTTAGTCACCTGATACGGATGGGACAATGTAAAGGTGTTTTTCTTTTATACGACAACTACCCACTGTATTTTTTTTATTTTTTTTTATTTTATATTATTGGGATTGTGTAATCTCATGAGAATGTTTTGACATTTGAGCAGATCGGAGAAAACATAAAAGAAAGAAAAAAGAATTTCGTGGAAGATAGAATTCTTTTAACATTTCACTATTAAAATGCATAACTGACAAATGGAAAAAAAAAAAAAGAATGTTAAGGAAGTTGATTTTTTAATTAAGATTAAGACGTTTAAATTTAAATTTATATTTAAATAAATATTAAAATTCATGACCGACAAACGGAAAAAGAAGAATGTCATGGAAGATAGATTTTTTAAATTAAAATTTAACATATTTAAACTTGACTACTTATTTAAATATTAAAATGTATAACTGACAAATGGAAAGAAAAAAAAATATCAGGGAAAATCTATTTTTTTTATTAAGATTAAGACATTTAAATATGAGTACTTATTTACATATTAAAATATGTAACCTACAAATGGGTTGAAAATGTCTTGATAGTGGATTAGTTTGGTCTTCCCCATCAATTTAATCTCATTTTCTATTTTTAAAAACTCTGAATATTCACAAAGAATTCAAGTACATTGGCCTTAGCACGTCAGATACAATTCACAAGAAATACAAGAATTGAGTTGTCTACCACATATTGTCAAGCATTTTGGCTCTATCAAAGCTCTTGGCTGCTTCTTCACTATTTTTGTTCTAGATGGAATAACGTGCCTAGAGTTCACCCTATGAAGGACATGTATAAAATTTGTCTGTATTTAAAAATTTCTCTGAGTTTCATTTTATGTGTTTTAGCTAACGTTTGGCTATAGATTTTGGTTTAGTTTTTGAAAATACAAAAATTTGTTTGTTCATGAAATTTGATCATATTTTGAAAATTTAACTTCATATCTTTTAAGTTCCAAAAACTAGCTCAGACCAGTTTTTGGGAGAATTTTCACTTCCACTCACAGAGCCCCAAAATTTTTCCAAGTAAAATGAATATTCAAACACAACTTCAAGTTCCAAAAATCATAACTTCACAAACTCAAATTTTCAAGTTTCAACTTCAAAATATATGGCCAAACGGGAGCTTAGTTTGAATGTGCATTGAGTTTAAGAAAGTAAAATAAACTTTTGAATCTTGTAGTTTTAAACTAAAAAATGTGTATAATATATTAAAAAGTCCTTTGAATCTTGTGATCATAAACATGACACGTACGATGTTAGAATTAAAAAGGTACTAAGTATAGAAAGTACATTCCTTTTTAGATAAACCTAAGAAGAGAAAAGCATACAAAAATTATAAACAAGGATGAGAATAAATATAATATTCAAATAAAATACTACTCCCTCCGTCTCATTTTAGGTGTCTTACATTCCTCTTTGGTCTGTCCCAAAAAAAGTGCATCTTTCTATATTTAGTAAGTTGACAATTCAAACATCCTACATGTCAAGTTTATAACCACAAGATTCAAATGACATTTTAAGATATCAGACACAACTTTAATTTAGGAACACAAAATTCAAAGTCTCTCTTTATTTCTTAGATTCCGTGCCTAGTCAAACTAAGACACTTATATCGGGACAGATGGCGGTTGCGGATAGTAGCTAGTGGCTGTAATGGTGGATATATATACTAATAGTAGTGGTCAACTATGGTGGTTGATGCTGGTGGACGATAATGAAAACTAATAGTGGTGATGATATATAGTGATGGTTGATGGTGTGATTATGTGTAGTGATTGGTTGCTACGGTAGTGATGGTCGTAGTGATGATTAATGTAAATGAGGCCAGTGGTGGTGAGGCCTATCAATGGTGATCGACGGTGGTGCTAGTGAACGTAGTTGAGGATGGTGATTGTGAGTGGTGGTAGTTGATCATGTTGTGTAGTGACGGTGGTAGTTGATAATTTTGAGCAACAGTGATGGTAGTGGTGAAAGTAGATGAATAACATCTTAATGATATTAAGATTTTGTTATAGATAGCTATTCAAATCATTAAGTAGTTGTATGTTTAAAAAATAAACACATTTAATAATTAAGATCTTATTAAGATTCAAATAAACAAATAAAATGAACACACTCAATGGTTAAGATTCAGATTTTTATTAAGTGCAAACAAATATCGGGATTAAATGTATAATTCAATCAAGGAAAAATAACATTTTTAATCCTTCTATTATTGCATTATTCTTATTTTAATCTTTGTAATATACGATTAAACATCTCTAATTAACCAACTCATGTGTTTTTAGTCCTTATACTAACAAACATCAAACAATATTATTCAATATTATATACTTAATGAGGGCAAATAATGAGAGAGGAAAACAACAGCTAAGTGATTAAGGAGCATGTACATCAAAAGATATAGTTCAAATCCATTAATCTTACTATTTTCTGAAGTGTTTTTATTTAACAAATCGATTAATCCGGACTAGCTTGGGATGAGGTTATTAAATGAGAATGCAATTTCTTGCCAAAGGATTTTTTTTTTTTCAAGGCTCGAACCCAAAATTCTAATTAAGAGGAGAAAATTTATATTTATCATTACTTTTGTATTAAACTGGCGTATTCTTCGATTCTATTCTGTAAGTGATTTGATGTGCTATGTCTATCATAAATATTTCTAACCCTCGTATATCTACCATAGCTTATCCATCAATTTTTAATATTACTAGTTGCTTCTTTTGTTTTGTTCATCTTATTATTCTGTTGCCTTTATTTTCTTTTTAATCCTGCTTTGATTTCACTTCTTTTGAGCCGAGGGTCTATCAAAAACAACATCTCTATCCATCAAAAGATGGGGTAAATTATATGTACAGCCTACCCTCTCAGACCCCACTTGTGAGATTACACTGAATATGTTGTTGTTGTTGGTTTATTACAATTGACTTAGTAATGTTAGCAGTTAGATCACACGGTACGTGCACGTGTTATCTTTTCCATTAAGTTTGAGGTTTATTATTAACATTTTTTTTTCAATTCAACTACTATTTCACGATTTATTCCTAATGTTCTTATTTTTTAAAAATATAATAGATGCTCCACCTAAAATTGTACCAATTATCTATTCTACTTTTAGTAAAAACATACTCCATCATTCATATCAACTATTCTATTTGGTGATCCAGATGTTGTCAGTTGTTAACCAGCTTTTAAAAGAAGAAGAGCGGATTTGTTGTATGTTGTGTGGTGGAGCTGATAGTCTTGAAAGAAAGAAAAAAGTACACAAGTGCAAAGAGTATGAAAAAGAAAAATCTAGTGAAAGTAGTTCTAAATTTTCCACGCAAATAAATTTGATGTGGCTACTTTAGAAAGGTTTAAGCAGTTATATCAAAAGATTAAGAAAGTTGAAGATGATGTGATCAAAACAATTAGTCTATCACAATTTGTGATTGGTTCAAAGGATCCAAATTTTGTTATTGAAATAGATGTAATGGTTCTTCAACCATACCTTCTAAAATTTGTTTAGTCATTAAAAAATATCTCTTTAAGTGATAAAAAAAAATTAATATTTACTTACTATGATGTTCTTAAATTATAAAATGCAGATCAAGGCTTTTAGACGCATGCAATAGGAGCCCGTTTGGATGAGCTTATGGCTTTTGACTTATAAGCCAAAAGTCAGGTTAGGAGTACTAGCTTATGGCTTTTGACTTCTTGTTGTTGTTTTGACTTAAAAACAAGTGCTTAAAAGCACTTTTTAAATTTTACCCAAACACTATAAAAGTGCTTAAAAGTTGTTTTGGCTTAAAAACATGTAAAATAAGTCAAGCCAAACAGGCTCTAGATCTAAAAATAAAAAATAACAGTGATTCCGTAAATTGCTATCGGATTTTAGCATTCAGTGAGCACAAGAAGTGCACATGTAAACATTCCTACCCTATATAAGGCAAATACCTTTTTGACGAAGCTGCAATTTTAGGGGGTATGATTTTATATAGCCATTACTTCAGAATTGAGAAGAGGGCTACTCTTTCACCTCCTTTCGCTTTTGCTAACCGCTTTTACTTTTGGGAAAAGGGTCAAAAATACTCTCCTACTATAGAAAAAGGATCAAATATACCCTCCGTTTGAGTTTGGATGCAAAATTACCCTTACCATTATACAATAGGATCAATAATATCCCTGACTAACAGAAAAGTAAAAAAACAGGAAACACTTAAAAGGTTGACTTTCTTTTCTACTCCCCTTCCCAGTTCTCTCTCCATGCCTCCTCTCTCATTTTGTCTGCTGCCCACGGATTCCCTATCTCTTCTTCTTCTTTGTTCATTCCTTACCTCTTGATTCAAATCAAGTCAAATCCAGAAAAAATTCTATTAGAAATCCATCTTTCTTCCCACAAAATTGAACCCATTTTGCTTTATCTACACTCAAGTTTCACCCACGACCACCGGTTGTATCCTAAAACAAACCAGCCATTAACTAATTTTGTGTATACAAGTGCGGTGTGATTGATGACATATTAGGTTGTCAAGTAAATGAATTTGCATACAAGTCATTTCCTATCAATATTGCATAATGAACTAGTCTGAGCAAATTTTGGTTTTGGTTGTCTAGCTTTAATGTCCTTCAAGTATTATTTTTCAGCAAGTGGAAACATAGCCATCAAGATAAATTGCAACCTTTTTTAATGTTTTCTTGTACTGCATATAAAGTTGCTTAAAAGTCAACATGAACTTGCATGCAGGATATTGAGCGGAGAAAACTAGCGTGTAGGAGTGGTACCAAGAGCAAAAAATTTCTCGTTAGAACAATTAGCGCAAAGGTATATGTCAAACTGAGTTTGCATCTACTGAAATTCTAACTCGATTTTGTGCAATAGCGGTCGAATTAGTGAGTAATTGATTTACACTTTTTGACAAGAGTATTCAAGATTTGTACATATCCTTTGCTCGATATATATATTTCCTCCTGTCAATGAGATGACATAATTTGAGTATAGCATTTTAGCCCGTCCATGGCAAAATCATGCAAGTTCTTGATATATTTGCTTTGAGAAAAAAACAACTTTTTTTTTTATACAACAGGTGCTGGTGGATGGAACTTGTTTGCACATATAAAGCAAAATGGGTTAGATTTTTGTGTGAAAAAGATGGAATTTAGGAGGTTTTCTCTTGTATTGATTTGAATTAAGGGGCAAGAAAAGAGAAAGAAAGATATAAAGGAAAGAGAAAGGGATAGCGAGCAGAATGAAAGACATGGAGAGAGAACTGGGAAGGGGAGAAGAAAAGAAAAGTCAACCTTCTAAGTGTTCTAAATCCTGTTTTTTCACTTTTCCGTTAGTCAGGAGTATTATTGATCCTATTATGTAACGTTAAGGATAATTTTGCACCCAAACTCAAACGGAAGGTATATTTGATCTTTTTTCAATAGTAGAAGGGTATTTTTGACCCTTTTTCCTTTACTTTTTAATGGAAAATAAAAACAGATGATTCAATTTAATATCTCTTTCAATTAAAAGCAAGAAAAGTTATATTCCACATGAACTTTGAAGCGTTAAAATTGAGACATGTCGTCATTCAACACCTTAAGTTGTCCTTATTATGGCAGAAACTAGGGGTGTACAAGGACCGGGTTGGTTCGGACTTTTCAAATACCAAACCAAACCAATTGTATCAGGTTTTTAAATCGATAAACCAAACCAAACCAACAAAAGTCGGGTTTTTCACTCTCGGTTTTTCTCGGATTTTTCGGGTTAGTCGGGTTTTTTCGAGTTTTTTTTTTTGGTTCAATACGAAGCATCTTATAATAGCATTTGCTTGACCAAAAGTAAGCATCTTATGCTTCTATTTCTAATTATGTAAAATGAAAAATGTGTGGTGAATTCATTGACTCATTAAATAAAAAATTCATAACAATTGAATCAAATAAGTATAGAACATGCATGTGATGTTAACTATAACAATCAAACGAATGTAGTAACAAACAACTTCAATATTGTTCCGTAAAATGAGTTTTAGTTAGCTTTTAAACATTTACTTAAAAAGCCTATCGCTAAATGAACAAAAAAGATTATAACTCAAACTTAGCATTAAGAATTAATTATACACCACAAATACTTACAAGGAGGATTATACAAGAGGTGTTTGTTAGAGGTTCCCGATGGACAACACTCACAAAAAAAATTGGATGAGCTGATTTTCTACCCTTAGTCTACCAGTTTGTTTATTGTTTGAGTTGTTTTGATGTGATAAAGGCTAGTTTTGATCATCGCTAGGTAATTTCCGCCATAATAGTGTTTTGACATTGGACAACGGTAGCTATTTGTAATGAAAAAGTCTCTTTTAATTGCCAAAAAAGAATTAATTATACAATCGATGTGGTACCAATTCTTAAACGGATTGCATCACGAACGAAGTCGACTAATCAATGCTTAAAAGTGATAAAGTTATACATGTATTTATAAATTATATATGTATAAAAAATATTTATAAATTGTATATATATAATCAGAGCCGAGGGTCTTTCGGAAACAGCCGCCCTACCTTTCAAGGTGGGGGTTAGGTCTGCGTACACTCTACCCTCTCCAGACCCCACATGGTGGGATTATACTAGGCTTGTTGTTGTTGTTGTTGTTGTTGTATATATATAATCGGATCGGTTTGGTCTCGGTTTGACTTTTTTTAGTTAAAACCAAACTAAACCTATTATGATCGGATTTTTTTATCCAACACCAAACCGAACCAAACAAACCACTACTCGAGTTATTTTTGCCGATTTGGTTCGATTTGTCGGTTTGGTGCGATTTGTCGGTTTTCATTGTACAGCCCTAACAGAAACTGATGTGTGATATACTCGATATTAGTAGCCAGATCTTCAGAACCCGACGCAAGAGAAGTTCATTAACTAATTAATCAAAAAAGGAATAGTATCATTAACTTTCATTTTCCATTATGATATATCTCTAAAGGTTGTTGTCATGTATGGTGGCTTTAAATAGAGAAAGTAGTCTTATATCTTATATGTCAATTTTCCCTATTTTCTCTATTCCTCCACCCCCCTCTCTCTATTTGTGTAAAAGAACTTTCAAAAAAATAAGGTAAGAAAGAACTATGAAATATGTTTGAATTAGATATCGTGCGACAAAAGGACTATGACATATGTTATTTAATTAGGTTATTATGAACTTTAAATTATTATCACTTGGGTTAGTCATAATGTCTTGTTAGCAACCAATTATGATTTGTGAAATTAATATAGTATTAATTCTACTGCCAACGTGATATAAACCTATTGGGTCGCACATCAAGAATGTGATGAACGGACTGGGGTTATTTTAGTAAATTTGTATTTATATATTATGAATATATAAATTTGTATTTTTGTTAATGCATTATTTAATAATGTAAATCCGAATTTATTTTATGGCTAAAATATGATTCATATTTATATTTATATTGTTGTATAACTATAAATATAAACAACAGTTATACAAAGACAGAAATATCTGATCAATTTAGGATTTCTAATTAGTTAGGATCTTAATTAATTAGATATCCTAATCAGTTAGGACTCTGCACGAGCCAGGGTTCGAATTATTAGGATTAATGTATCACTATAAATAGTGAGAGACATTAATATTTCAGAAGACATAAAAAGCAAAAAAAAAGCTTTTGCATAGTTATTTTCAAACTAACTATGACCTAATTTCTGGCAGCCGACTTAAGATCTGCAACCCGAAATTATATCCCACAACTCGAAGCTAGCACTTCGTGTCTGTTTGTGATCATTCGTGTGTGGATACTGGTAGAGGGTAGCCGTTCATTTTCGAGCAAAGACCTACAGTTCAAATTTGGCAAAAAGTATATCGAGCAATCACACATCAAAAGGTAAGTGATCTGATCCTTTTGTCGAATTGATTAAACACATGGATCTTGTATGGGTATTAAGCAATAAATTTTTATATTTCGCTGCTATTCAGTACTTGAGATTGCTAGAATTTGCTTCAATGTGATGGGCTGGTAGTCTTGAAAGAAAGAAAAAAATACATAAGTGCAAAGAGTTAGAAGAAAATGATGATAAAGAAAATTCTAGTGAAGGTCGTTCCAAATTTTTCATGCAGACAAATTTATTGTGGCTGCTTTAGAGAGGTTTAAGCATTTATAGTAAAAGATCGCGACAGTTGAAGAAGATGTGATAAAAACAATTAGTCTATTACAAGATACGACCGTTTCAAAGCATCCAAATTTTGTTACTGAAATGGATGTAACAGGTTCTTCAACAATACAATTCAAAATTGATTTAGACGTAAAATAATATCTCTCTAAGTGATAAATTATAAAATGCATATCAAGGCTTTTAAATGCATGTAAGAGACCTACAAATAAAAAATGTCAATGATTACATAAATTGCTATCGAATTTTACCATTCCGCGGGCACGAGAAGTGCACATGTAATTATTCTCACTCTATATAAGGCTAAGACCATTTGATGAAGATGCAATCTTAGTGGTATGATTTTTTATAGCCATTACTTCGTAATTAAGAAGGGGTTACTCTTTCACCTCCCTTCACTTTTGCTTACTGCTTTTATTCTTTATGAAAAATAAAAACAGTTGATTCAATTTAAAACTCTCTTTCCATTAAAAGCACGGAGAAGTTATATTCCACATGAACTTTGAAGCTATTACAACTGACACTACTAAAAAAACAGGTATTTTCGACCTGGAAATTTCGACCTCACTTTTGGTCGAAAAAAAATCGACCTCATGTGGTCGAAATTTCCAAATTTAATTTTTTTTTTAATTTTCTTCAGGATTTCGACCACACGGGGTCGTTTTTAACGAGAAAATATAATTTCGACTGCATGAGGTCGAAATTATTTTTCGTACAAAGAATAAATGAAAAAAAAATCATTTTACACAAAAATAAATTATATAAATATAAAACAATTAATTAATTTTTTTTAAAAAAAATAAAAAAAATTCGACCGTATGAGGTCGAAATAATTACTCACATTAATCTGACTTAATTTTTTCGACCACACGCGGTCGAAAAATTTCAGTAAAATATACACCCACTGCCCGATGAGAATATTTCATCTTCCCCCCAAAACTCTCTCTTCTCTTTCAAAAAATGCTTTACTCTCTCTAAATTCATCTCCCCCAATTTTTCATTTGACTATACTCTCCTCTTCTTCACCTAATTCCCTTTCTTCTACGTGCTTCTAAGTCCTAAAATAAAGCTCCAACAACTCCAAAAATACACAAATCAAACTTTATCAATCGGTGCAGATTTATCGGAAATGAGGGCAGGATGCCGTATCTCCGGCCACCCACTACCACCGTTGTACTCCAAGTAGGAGACGTCGTCCACCACTACCACCGGAGCTAGGTTAGTCTTTTTTATTTTTTTGGTTTTTGGTTTTCAATCTCGTTTTATCATTATTAGTTGCATTACTTTGTATAGTTGTAGTTTAATTAGTAGATTTGTTAACTTTATTGATTGTTCAATGTTTGTTTTAGGGTTTAGAATGTTAACTTTATTTTTGGGTTTTGAATTGAAATTGAATGTTGTTGTTGTAGTATTCAAATTGAAATTCCAATTAATCTTGTTCATCAAAGCATCTGAACTGTAAGAAATCTTGTTCTTAACTCAAATGATTTCTCTGTTTGAAAAGCTAGTGTATTTTTTTCTTTTAAAGGCTGATGATTTGAAATACAATCCATGTTCTCCTAATCATTTGCTAGCTCCAAAATCTGACCTTGTTGGTTATCGAATCCATGAGTCTAAACAAGTCTCCCAAAACAGCGCCTTTAACCTGAACTGAGTTTGACCAAAAAATGACCTCCTGCAGTATTCTGTTTAAGGTGAGGATTTAAGGACTAGTAATGGCTATAATTCCTCATTTAAGCCTTTGGTTGTTTTATCTTCCAGTTATTAGCAGTGTTGTCAAAGGCGCGCTTAAGCCGTGAAGCGAGGCTCAAAACATGTTGAGCACTTCGCCTCGCTTAATGTGCGCTTCAGTGTCGTCATCAAGGCTCCAAGACATACTATTCCTTGCCATTGAGCCTCTCTTGAAGATGTGATACTAGATGGTTGATATTTCACTTTATCGTGATGTTTTACAATTTCTTTATCCATATATTTGTTATTCATGCTTACTATTATAAGTCTTGGACTAAACATACATATATTTGTAATTTTGCACCACTGCGCTTTTTTTCACTAAAGCGCATACTTTATTTGCGCTTTGCGCTTAAAGCCCCAGCTAACCTTAGAGCTTTTCTATTCTTTTGCTTTTGATAACACTGGTTATTAGATTAACTGATCTTCTTGTTAAGAGATTTTTTCTTAGTTGAATGTTAACAAGTGAAAAAATAGGATTAATGTGCATTAAAGGGCCAAAATATGCTCTCTGGTTATTTGTTACCGGTCGGCTAGCCTATCTGTGCCTATTAAATTGAAACTTGTTAAGTCCAATAGTAATTTTCCAGTTTCGTTCATGATGACTTCTAAGTGATAGCCATGTGTTGACAAAGATGAGGCTGATAAGGAAGTACCTTGTTCCTTGTTCAAATATTGTATGCTTCTCTGAGTTTTTTTTTTTTTAATTTGGTAAAGTTAAGGTCACTTTTCTTGTATAGCAGAATTTATGGGCTTTTTGAGTTGTGGATTTGAAATGTTGGTATTTCTTGAAACCCCACTTGGGTTTCTTGAACCCATTTTGTGGTTATGGATGTGGGCAAATTTGGCATTTATGAAGGGAACTTTGGTAGTTATGATATTGTGAACTGTCTATTTGTTAGTAGTTCATAACTTGGTAAATTTGATTGCTTAGAATGAGTTTTATCTTAGAGTGAGTTGGTTTTAGAAACTCAAATGAGCTCATATTAAGTGAAATTTCTGATGTAATACAGTTTCAACTACTCTGCGTATAATAGGATTAGTGTACGAGAGACGTGTCGAAATTGAATGCTTGGCAATGAAGGGATGAAGAAAGTGGCAAATAAGAAGTTTGGATTGGTGAAATTTATGCATAAGAGAAGTTTGAAGAACTGATTGTTATTTCGTGATAAAAGAATAGTTTTTGAAGCAATTCATATTAATGTATGCTAAACATGAACCAGTTTTTTTTTTGTGATAACTTAACCCTCCTACCAAATGACCCCTTAGGGAATGCATATATATATATATATATTAAAAGGTATCAGGGAACTGATTCAAGTCCTGATTTGTCTATCTTATTTATCAATAATGAAACTTACTTTTAAGTGCTACAACGAAGAAGAAATATAAGTTACTTTCTTATAGAAAGGTAGTTGCAGTTAGAAAAAAGGAAAAAGGAAAAGAAGAAAGATGATAAAGAGTATGTAAATCAGAAACTTTGACTTCGATAACAAAAAATCCAGCTTGATGATGCTGAAACTTTACAAATCTAATCTCAATGCCACATTCTTCTTATTAATTAGGAATTTTTTTTTTTTTTGCTTGTGTAAAGAAAACATGGGCTTTTTACTGCAATTTCTTGATCTAATACCATCAAAGGTGCGTTTGGTATGAAAGAATAAATAGACTTGCAGGTGTGCCTTTCACAATAGTTGATACATGATTAGGTAGTACACCTTCATCATCCTAAACATTTTTGAGTCTAGAAGAATATTGCTAGCTTTGATGTCACTATGGAATATAGGTGGATTAGCTTCTGTATGGAGGTAAACTATGCCCTTTGAGTTAAAGGTTGAACTGTTGAAGAACACTGGAACTAAAAGAATTTGAGTTATTTCTTGATTGTTGACTCTCAGGCATTTAAGACTGTTCCAAATTCATGTTGGTATACAAATTAAACTGTTTTGGTCTTCTCTGTACTAGTATGTATGTCTCGTTCAACATTTTTTCTAACCTTTTTTTTTTTTATTGTGTAGATGGTGTGTGATAATTGGGGTAACGTAGACGACCTTCCCATGGTAGACGACGTAGGATACAGGCCAACGTAGATCATGGTTTTGTGGATGAGGATAGTGAGGAGGATTCGGATCATGTCTCTAACACCCAACGTTGACTTTTTTGATTCGTATACTTTTGGATTCTAATTTTGCTATGTTTCTTGGATATGCATATGATATTTAAGTGTTTGAATGTAGTTTTAATTCGAATTAGAAGTACTTTGAAGGTGAATTTGATTGTAGAATGTGGTTTATGGTTGTTTAAGTTTATGATGTTTAAGTGTTTCAATGTAGTTGTAATTTGAATTAGAAGTACTTTAAATTGGAATTTGAGGTTGAATTTGATTGTAGAATGTTGTAGTTTATGATTGTAGAAGTACTTTGATGAATTGGATGTGTTGATGAATTGCATTGTTGATTTGGTTGATGAATGAGATTGGCGTGTGGTCGTTGTGTAAAAGCAACCGAATGTTGAAAAAATTTTAGATTTTCGAATCCATTAGGTCAAAAATCAACTTGATATTGATAATTTTCGACCTAATGAGGTCGAAATTGTACCTGTAAATTAGAATTTCGACCGTACGAGGTCAAAAAATCAAGGCAACATTTTGAATTTCGACCTCACGAGGTCGAAATCGGGGCAACAATATTGCTAAATTTCGACCTCACGTGGTCGAAATTTTGATTTTTGATTTTTATTTTTTAATATTCTTTCATATTTCGACCACAAGAGGTCGAAAACTTTAAAAAAATATTTATATAAAAATAATATTTTCGACCGCATGCGGTCGAAATTTTTTATTAATATTTAAATAAAAAATAACCTTTTCGACCTCACGTGGTCGAAAACTTTATTTTCGTAATTTAGGTAGAAAACTTGTTTCGACCGCCTGAGGTCGAAAATTTTCG
Organism: Lycium ferocissimum; assembly: GCF_029784015.1. NCBI lineage: Eukaryota > Viridiplantae > Streptophyta > Magnoliopsida > Solanales > Solanaceae > Lycium > Lycium ferocissimum. The sequence goes on from NC_081351.1 coordinate 44,915,640, forward strand.
ACCACGTGAGGTCGAAAAAAAATTTCACCCTAGCTGTTAGCGACTGTGCCTTGAGGTCGAAATTTTGGTCGAAAATTGGCCTTTTTCGACCGCGTGAGGTCGAAAATCACTGTTTTTTTAGTAGTGAATATTTAAACACTACTTAAGACTAAGCAAAACTCCATTAATAATCAAATCGTTGCTACTACTACTAATAGTCACAGAAAAACAAGAATTAACAAACCCAACAAAGAAAGAAAAGATTGCCAACCTTCAAAGACTGAGTCTTTTTGATGAATTCAAGTTCATTTTTTCAGAGAGACTTTTATTTTTCTGCTAAATAAAAGAGGAGAAAAAAAGGCCTTATGTCGTATGATGATTTAAACTTGAAGAGATGAAAGTATATGAGAGTTGTTTGGTGCTTGTTATATAGTCAAATGAATGATTTGAAGAAAGAAAAAGATTAAATATAAAGGGATGTCGTTTCTTGGAGATACCAACTTGAACTGCCCCTCCACCAATATTGTAGACCATAATTTGCATGACATACTCGATATAAGTAGCTAGATTGTCAGAACTCAACATATGAGAAATTCATTAACTAATTAATCAAAATTGTTCATTAACTTTCATTTTCACATCTCTAAAAATTGTGATTGGTTTAAAAGATCCAAATTTTGTTATTGAAATAAATGTAACAGGTCCTTCAACCATACCTTCCAAAATTGGTTTTAGTCATTAAAACAATAAAGAACAACAACTGCATGAATTGCTATCGAATTTAGCACTCCGCGAGCACGAGAAGTGCACGTGTAAACATTCAGACCCTATAAAAGGCAAAGACCTTTTGATGAAGCTGCAGTCTTACGGGTTATGATTTTATATAGCCATTACATCGCAATTTAGAAGAGGACTACTCTTTCACCTCAATTCACTTTTGCTAACTAACTTTACTTTTTAATGGAAAATAAAAACAGATGATTCAATTTAAATCTCTCTATCCATTAAAAGCAAGGAAAGTAATATTTCACATGAACTTTAAAGCCGTTAAAATTGAGACTTGTCTTAATTCAACACTTAAGCTGTCTTCATTATGACAGAATTTGATACATGATATACTCGATATTAGTGGCTAGATCTTTATAACTCGACGCAAGAGAAGTTCATGAACTAATTAATCAAAAAGGAATAGTTCATGAACTTTCATTTTCCATTATGATACATCTCTAAGAGCTTGTTTGGCCTAGCGGCTAAGAACTGCTTATTTTGAGAAGTACTTTTCAAAAAAGTACTTTTGGTGAGAAGCAGTCTGTGTTTGACTTAATTCATTTGAAAAGTGCTTTTGACTGCTTTTAATAAACAGATTGTGTTTGGCTAATCTTCTTTAAAAAGTGCTTTTGAGTGTCAAATTATGAAAAATGACAATTATCAATGCACGTTTACTATCAAGATTATTTTACAAAGTGATACTAATTTAAATATCTATTACGAAAGATTTTAATTAAGTTTCTACTTTTATTTAATTAGAATTTAAAAGTACATATTAAAATTTCCAATTAATATAATGCATATATGAATCAAAAAAATATATTAAATGTTGTACAATATCAACAATATGATTTAAATATACTAGAAATCTACAGCCAAAATAAAATTCAAAATCATTTCACAAATTCTAAAAGTCTATTACATACGTGAATGCTAACTTTATACTACGTAAAATAATAAATTAATTAATTTTAAAAATATATATGTAAATTAAACAAAATACTTGATAAAATGTATTTATGAGAAAAGAATGTACTTATTACTCTTGAAAAAAATATCTTTTTAGTCTTAGAATTTATATTACGTTTAATGCTTTTTAAAAGTGATTTTAATTAGTGATTAAAAATAATAATTTATATTTGTTCTTTTGAGTTTTTTCTTCTATGATATGGATACTTTTGGCATCAAAATGGCTCGGTAGATTCTATTTTGAAAAAAAATTTCATGTTCAAATTGTAAATAAAATTCACTTAAATCTTATTCTATTTTCCGAAAAACTTATATTCCTCCACCCCCTCTCTATTCGTGTAAAAGAAAGTTAAAAAACAAGGTAAGAAAGAAATGGAGGAAGATATCATTGGTGATGCATGTAGATGATGCTTTTTCTAAGCTTCAGTAGCCATACTCCATCACCTTTTACTATTTCTATCCATCATTTTGTTGTTACTATCATCTACTTTCATGCACTAAAGTAAGGATACATTGGTGTATTCTTTATTACATTGGGAAATTTCAACAAAATCGTATTCCTTGAACATATGTTTTGCAGAATCAAAGGTTTAAGCGGAGATCATTTTTCTTTTGTAAATAAATTTTTTTATTTATCAATTGAAATGTTACATAACGGAAAAAAGAATAACCAGAACTAAGTACTGAGTGCAACTAACTCTGAAAAACTCTCTTTACACTTACATCAAGGATAGAAATTCGCTATCTCCTTCTTCCTTCTTTGGTAGTACTGCTTTTGTTGAGTTTTAATTGCATGATGTTGCATTTTAAACTCCATTCTTGGTTCTGCGAGGAAAAAATATAGAAGAATTATAAGAAACTCAAACGTTGATCTTATCAAGTGAAGTATCTGAATAAATTAAGAAACTTTGTATAATGCAAAACAATAAACTTGTATATTGCTATAAACTGTTAGAAATAATTTAAACAATGAAAGATTATATTATATATAGCAATTGAAATCTTACTATCGCTGAAAAGTGGATCAACATAGATATAAATGGACAATAAAAAATCTTATTAATAATAATAATAATATAATTTTCTTATCTAGCCAATATATTTTACCCGATGGTTTTTGCTGGACCCACTTTGCTTGCAACCTTGTATTTCATTACAATTTCCTCATGTCCACTGGATCGACACTTTTTCGTACTGAAATAAAAAGAAATTGATTTAATGATTAATCAATTAGTAAAAATAAATAACAAAGAAGAGAAGACAATTAATATGAAAAAATTTAAAGACCATAAACAAATTTAATTCTTCTATTAGATGCTTGAATTTAAAATTTCAATATTCATACGTATTGTTCCTATTTGGGTTTGAATGGTTCTGCTTCTTGCTTTATATTGGAATCACGAAACTTATTAGGCAATTGTTGACCCTTCACCTGCGACATGAATCCGAAAAGAAAGTCAGTAGTGCAGCAAGAGAGAGAAAGAGAAGAGACACAACAGAGGGAGAATGTGTGAGAGAGGATATAATTTTGGAGGATTCCATCTTATATAAGAAGTTGTTTTTTTGCAGCTAACCACCACGTCGTCAGGGAACATGTATTGTATCCGTAAGGAAATTAACCACCACAATTAAAACTGTCCAATTTTTATTTTACTTTTTTCGGCTTTCCTATTTTTTTTCCCATTAAGAAGTTAAAATTAAATTTAAAATTTAGTTGTTAAGAGTTAGTTTGGAGTCTAAAATATAAATAAATATGCTCTATGATTATTTGTTCTAAAATATATTTCAATTTAAGTTCTCAGATCTTGCAATTAGTACGTCTTGTGCTAAAACTTTACTTGAATTTAATTGTATTATTTGTAGTTTTTATGATTATTATTAAATTAAAAAATTAAAAGTGGACGGAAAATTTTGCAGGGAATATCAGTTGGGCGGAAGATTAAGAAGTGGCATAGTGGATAAGTTAATGGGTGCAAAGTAGGGAGTGTAAATAGGAGCGTGGTTACAGTTACACCTTTTGAATTTTCAATATCTGTTTTTCTCTCTTTTTTCTATTTACACATGTTCGTGCTCTACATGACATAATAAGTAACTAATCTATATCTATATTATTATTAAAAGCCAAGGAAAAAAACACCACATTAAGCCAAGTGGCAGTATAGAAAAATGCCACATGTAATTAGTAACTAATTAACTAATAACTAATTCAGCCATGTGACATAACTAGAAATAGTCACATATAACTTATTAACTAATTAATTTAAGTGGCATAATAAAAATAGACACGTAGTAAGTTTTTAAATTAAGTGGCATAATAAAAAATTACATGATAAAGTATTTAACGCAATTATTAAAAAGTAAAAATCTGTTTTGAATATCTGTTTTTTAATCATGGCCTACAAAGATAAATATTTGGAAGATAAATTTGAATTCCACGATAAAGTATTCAACACATTATTAAAAAGATAAGATTAACATTTTATTTATTAATAATTAAAAATTCGGAAATTTACAGAAATAGGACAATCTGGCCTGAATAAAATGTTAACCATCTTTAATAATTTAAAATAAAAATCAAATTTCAGTTTGAAATCACATGCAGTAGTTTTATTCACAATGGTTAAATAAACTACCCGTATCCCTGCACGAACTCCACTTTACGGTTGCAACTTTTGCCGGATGAGTATTATTAAAATCTAAAGACTCTTAACACTAAATAAGAATTTGAAACGGTTATTCGTAATTAAACCGTCACACATCATTATATATCTCTGCGTTTTATGAATATTGTTTTGGTGAAATTGGAGTTGTTCAAATATGTATTATCATTCAGTTATAATTTTAATCTTATCTCCTTCCAATCTCAAGATTTTATTTGTCTGCTTTTCGAACTCATGTATAGTACTAATTCCTAATTTGTATCGGTGAATATTTGCAGCCATTAGAATGTTTGTGAATACATCCGTGTATTATGTTAATAATATTTATTTCAATAATCCTCAGATACGGTTAACATATATTTGGAAAACATCTGCAACTTTTTGCCCTAATATTTAGAGATTAAACTTTTAAATTTAAAGGGGTTAAAATAATGAACCAAAGTGCATGTCCCTTACCCCCATCACCCCACTAACTCACAGGCACACTGACACACATACACGATTTGTATCCAAAATCATTTAGATGAAGTCATTTAAATTTAAAAAGTAACCGTAGCAAACCACTAATTCACGTTTATATATCTTCTTCTTTTCGATTTTACAATCCAATTTTTATTGTTTTGTAGTGTTGCTTATTAATGGATTCAGTACTTAATTTGAAATACAATCAAAATTCTGAAAAAACCAATGGTTTACTTGCTGCATTATTAGTTGGTTGCAATTCTTTACTTATGTTGGTTTCATGTCCTTTTGACGATTTCAATAAATGTTATATTTTGCAGGAATAATATTAACATGTATAAAGATGAGGATGATGAAAGAGATATACATCTTTATTTTGATGAGTTCTTGAAAGAAGACAGGCGGAGATTGGTAAAAAAATTAATTTAATCATTTGCTAACATATTATTAATTGGTATGCTTTCTGAATTTAAATGAAATTTGATTTAGAATTTCAACTTGGTACCTATTATACATACCTTCAGCGCCCAGATGACTCAACGTTAAAAAAAATTCGCTAATGAATAGTTCGCACAGTGTTTTGCTTTATAAGTTGATCTTACCTTACATATTTCATTTTATAATAATGCCCGGCACCATTTGGTGTAGATTTAAAATACTTCAGATGGATTGATTTGTCATTGCCAAGAATTATGTCTTTGAAATGTAAATTAAGTGTGTTAAGATATCAAATTATCATGATTATGAAGGAGAAAAAAGGAAAAAATTAAAACACAATATTTTTCACCTATTAACCGACGTGAATGCATAATGACCTGCTTACAAGATGTCCTACTTTTGCTAATCTTCTCATTTATGTTTTCTTTGACACTTCCAGGTAGGGACAAACTCCCTTAGCTTGAAAGGATTGTTTTACCCTGAAATTGGATAATAAGTTAAATTTGTAAATGAGATATAGGATATGTGGCAATTTAATCTAATCTTTGATGAACGAAAGATATATGTGTATATTTTGCTTATAAACGACTTAAGTGTGAATGAATTGATATGCTAATGGTTGGGTAAAGATGTTGGGGTTTGTATATTTGAGCTAAGATCTTATTATATATTCCGTGCAATATTGAATGAAATGATTCAATGGATTATTAAAGCTGTAAACCGGACCAAAGTCAGAAGAAATTAAAGAGAGAGAGAACTTCAATATATATATTCAAATACAAAATTCTTGGATCTGAAAAGCCAACCCTAAAAATAAGGAAATGCCCCTATTTATAGTTTTCCTCTATGGGCCCTCCATACATCATGGAGCCCTTTTAGGATAAAAAAAAACCTAATATGGATAAGGTTGGGTCGTACGGTCTGACACCCGTACGACTGTCAGAAACAGGTAACAACACGATTTTCACACGTGGCGAGCGAATAACCGATTAACCGACCAACGGCCACGATCGAATGGTCATGAAGAAACCGGGCTAACGGCCACGACCGATTCCGTTATGTTTGAACCGGACAAACGGCCACGATCAACTCGGCCACGGAGAACCGGACCAACTTCCGATATGGAATCATCCCCGTTGAATCGGACCCAACGATTTTCTTCAAACTTCTTCAGATCAAGCGCTATTGTTTGCCTTCTTTCTTTTATCGCCCCCGGTTTGAACCGGACAAACGTTAACCAGATTTTTACCGTATACAGATAGTCCCCACACTTTCCGGACCAAGGTCGTAACGGAGTAACGGGAAGTGGATGAATCACGAAATCGGTCATCCTGTTAGCTTATTCTTATCTTCTCGTTTTGGCGGGAACAGTTGTCACCTCTTTTACGCCGTCTGCCACGTGTCACACCCCGAAAGGCCGAACTCTGCAACCACCGTTACGCACGTCCTTTCAAATCACGTCTCATTAATTATGGGACACGTGGCGTTCCCCGACTGGTCGGGTTTTATAACCGCCGTATGACCTATGCCTATATAAGGCCCTTACCACCTTCCTTTCACCACTTTTACTTCTTCATCTTCAACATTTTATCTCAGTTTCTTCACTTCTTCACTTCTGTTCTTCACTCTCATCGTTGATTCCATCATTTCAACACCCATATTTGCTGCTTAAGTCTGCTTGCAAGAAACTCGTTCCACTCAAGTGCTGCTCCACTGATTGAAAGCGTTATTTCACCCCTTCATTTCGCAATATTCATTTTCTTTTACTTGGCTGTTTCCATCTTCTTACTTTCTTGCCTTTATCAAATTTTCAACCTCTTTCTCACCCATTACGAATGTCTGCCAACACCGAAACCACCTCCCAGATATTCCCTCGGTTTCCTCCCCGAGGAGCCGAACCGGTATCTCAACCGGGGGAAAAAACGTGGCCGAGCCTACGCTTTAGATATAGTGTCGATCAAGCCCAACTTCAATAAAGAATTTGAAGCAGAAAGCCTTCCTGTTACGAGACAGAGGGTATGATGTGAGGCGATACCCCTCGTCCATCGCCAAGATAAGCTCGGTCGTCCGGATTGATCGGCGGATGGGATAACCGTCCGGGCGTGGTGTTTGCTCCCGACCCGAATGAATCAATTACCGACCACGTGGGAGGGCTTTCTATATGTTTACACTTACCCTTCACGCTCAAGCCCGAACCCGCAATTGATCCGGTCATATTGAAATGTCTGGACCTATAATGTGACTCTTGCACAAATTGGTCCGATAATCTGGAGGACGGTAGCTTTCCTCCGGTTGTTGGCCAACAACGCCAAGAAACCATTCACGATGACACATCTAATCCACCTCTATTCCCCGAGACTATTCCGGGGAGGCATAATAAAACTAGCCAAGCGAGGTCGGAATTCGATCTTCTCCAAGATGGACGAAGACAGAGATCGGGGCTGGTTAGAGCACTTCGTTCGGGTGAGGCCTTGGATATTATCCCGGAGGAGTACATGCCCTTCCCGGAAAAATGGAATGACAACCGTAAGTTTCTCGGTCCCACCTTCATTAATTTATCCTTATACTCTTTTACCTAATCCTTCGTGCTTACATTCCCCCTTTTCTTTTCAATAGCCGTGGCATGGATACCCTCGGTCGTCCCACATATGAACGAGTGGGTTGAGGCGCTCCTTGACCAGTATACACACGAAGAGTTGACATGGGGAATCCTGGCTCGTGGCCGATGGGTTGCCCAAAATCACGGTAACACCACTTTGAGTTTGGATATTACGTATTTTCTGCCTTTCCTTAGTTTGAATATTATCCATAACCCCTTCGATTTCAGGTTTACCGAAGGGTTCAGTGAATCCCAGACTCGGGGCAGCAGCTGAGCAAGCTGTGCCGGCACCAACGTTCGACTCGGCCGGGTTATCCCGAATCATTGCTGCCGCCACAAAGACGGCGAAAAGCCCCTGGACAGAGGATAGAAACCGAGGAAAAAAGTGCCGCAGCCGTCGTCCGGTCCCCCGAGAGATGAATAGCCCGACCGATTATTCGCCGGTCGGCATGCCCCCATCCTTTAGTCGCCCCGGAGGAGGAAGTCCGCGCTTCCGCCTTCAACCGAGGAGGGACGACCCTCCTCCGCTTCGCCCGGTGGGGGAAGAAATACTTTACCCAACACCTCTTAGGGTCCATTGAATTTGTTGATATTTCGTGTGATGCCTTCCGAGGAGATTCCCTTGCAAAGACCGAGAAGATCCAGGATCGAACCAATCGGAAGCCGAGCCAAGGGCCGAGCTCGCACCGGCACCGAGGCCTCACCGGAGCACGGCTCATCACCTACCGAGGCCCAACTGTCGGGTTTGAAGCCTCTACTCTTACCGAGGCTGTTGGTGCTGTTCCGGCTACCCCCACTGCTCTAAGGTCGGATAATCTTGATGACATGTTTTTGGACACTCCTCCTGCCACCGGGGAGGCTACGAGTTTCGGTCACCTTCCCATCCCTCGAGCCACGAGGTCAGCTAATCGATACACTAAAATCGGTGCGAGGGAAGGCCTAGTGCGCATCTTCCCGGCTCCTAGCGTGGAACCTAAGAGGACCGATCGGGCCGTAGTTACCGCTCCCGAAGACCGGCAAAATTTTCTATCTCGCCCGTGGGGTGGCAAGTTACCTTCGGCCCTTGTTTCGGACTCGGACAAAAGGAAGATGGCCGGAGTCCCCGGCGCTTCCTTATTAACGAAGGCATGTGCGGGCAACCGGGTAAGCCTTTCAGCCTATTTCTGACATAATTTGATGTGAGTTTTCGGTTCATCACTTAACATCTTTGCCTCCTTTACAGAGTGTGGTGCTTATTAATGAAGCCTTCATCCGTGTCCAGCAAGAGGTTGAAGGCCAGCTAGATGCCCAAGGTCGGGAAACGGAGAAATTCCAAAGATCTTTTGCAAGTAAAAGAAGATGAGCTGAGCCGAGCAGTGGCCCTCACAAACCTTCGGCCCCGAGCTCGATGCAACGAAGGCTAAGAACCTTCGGTTAAAGGATGAGCTATCCGGGATTGTGAGAGAAACCGGTGCGGAGAGGAGAGAAAATCGGTCTTAGTCAAGACAACACTCGGTTTTCTTCCAAACTTAGCGAGCTCGAAATCACCATTTCCCAACTCCGAGGGGAACTCGACTCGGTTAAATCTAATGCCGTCAATATGGCCGAGAGGCACCGATGGCTTGAATCCGAGAGTGCCAAATATGAGGAGAGAATGAGGGTATTCGAGCAAAAGGCTGAGGACAGGGCCCGAATATGCGATGAACTAAGGACCCAAATTGGGGAGACGGTTGAGGCTAACGATCTTCTCAAAATCGAGCTTGAGTCGGCCACTCAAAACCGGAGTATTCTTGACGAAGAGAGGAACGAGTTATTGGCTAAGCTGGCCCTAGGCCGGGCCGATGCGTGCTTCGGTGAAAAGTGTGAAGCCGTCGAGGCCTACTCCACGGTTGTGGTAGAGCATGGCGCGGAGGTCTAGGAGGATTACCCTCGAGGAAGCCGAGCGTGGCTTTACTGATCTCCCGGCCCTTATTCTAGAGGCTAGAAGAACCGAGGAAGAAGCAAAAAATAGCTTCGATTCCGACTCGCAAAGACTTCGAACGGATGTGTAATCCGAGCATTCTGGTTCCAAAATACCGGATAGGCCAGGGCTTGTATTACCCTTTGTTTTGCCTTTATCGTATTTTGAACTTTCCCGAATTTCAAGTGTAAAAGATTTGTATATATGAAAAACGTATCCTTTCTGTTGATCATTATTTTGTTTGAATGTTTGTTATGATTCTTGTCCAAACTGTCGGTCCTTTCCGAGGATAAGTGGACATCGGAGTCGCTTTCGGACTTGTTTGATATACATAGGGTTTTCATCCCATCCGATGTGTTTTATCCGGGAGTTGGATAGAGAGGTTTGCCCGCAGGACTTATTTATGCTTTGTGAATTCAGACGTCTCCGAATCACGTTAGGCATTTTTAGGGCCGATATTTTATGGCTATTCATTTATCTTTGATTAGGTTTGGGCACCAATCTCTCGCTAACCGCATTCCGGCGTAGCAATCCCCATTCGGGGGGTGTTAAGATTTAGGCTCGGTTCACTATGACCTTGTTGCCTTTATCGTATTTCGACTATAATGCCCGGAATCGAGTATACGGATAAAATGGTGCTCGATTTTCGGGGCAATGTGCTTTACTAGGAAGATAAATCCGAAATGTAATAATTTGATTTTTCAATAAACTCCAAGTACTTGTACATCATACGAGGACTTTGTCCGTTTCCTTCTGTTTTTTGCCATGGCAAATTCTAAGTGAACACGATTCGCTCTGATCGTTTGGTCCTTACATCAAAACCTAATACAGAAGGTCCGGCATTGGTTCTTGCCATAGTAAATATTAAGGGGACACGATTCGCTTTTGATCGTTTGGTCCTTACATCGGAATGTAATGCCGGAGGTCCGGTTCATGAGATCCCAGCGGTGTTCGTTGTTGAACTTCTTCCGTTTCCAACTAATCGGAATAAACCGAGATGTGGGTACCATAGCCCCTTAGTGCTTATTCGAACTGTGAAGTCGGGTAAGCACTATCAAGCCCCCACTCGTAGGGTGTTGCCCCGAATATCCGGGTATTTATACTCGTTCTCTTTTAGTAACACGTTGTACTTGTTGCCTCATTAAAAACCTTGTCGGAAAACCCATTTCGGACAAAATCGAACCAAGGAAAAGAGTGCAACACGTGTTTTCAGACCTAGCAAGTTAACTACGTTGGGCACTCGGCTCCCTGCAAAAAAGAAAAGGTAAGTGAATAAAATAAAAGAGTCCATACCTCAACAGTAGTATCTCTTCAAATGAGCCACATTCCAGTTATTGCGCAACCGTTGCCCGTCCATGGATTCCAGCTGATAGGACTCTTTGCCCGTTATCTCGGTCACCTTGTATGGCCCTTCCCAGTTCGGGCCTAGTTTTCCCTCGTTGGGGTTCTTGGTGTTCAAGGTAACTTTTCGAAGCACCAAGTCCCCAATTTGGAAATGTCAAAAATTAGCTCTCCGGTTATAGTACCTTTCCATCCTCTGTTTCTGGGCTGCAATACGGACTAGCGCGTTTTCGCGTAGCTCATCCGTGAGATCGAGTTTTATGGCCATGGCCTCCTCGTTTGATCCCTCGGTTGTGTAACTGAATCGGAGACTAGGCTCACCGACTTCTACAGGAATGAGGGCTTCGGTCCCGTAGACCAACGAGAAGGGTGTTTCCCCCGTACTTGATTTTGATGTGGTTCTGTAAGCCCACAGCACCTCCAGTAATACTTCCCTCCAGTGATGCTTTGATGTTTCGAGTCTCTTCCTCAAATTCTGAATTATTGTTTTGTTCGTAGATTCCGCTTGTCCGTTTACACACGGGTGATACGGAGTTGACACAATTTTCTTGATCTTCAATCCTTCGAGGAAATCATTAACTTTGCCACCAACGAACTGGGGGCCGTTGTCACAAGTGATTTCGGCCGGAATGCCGAACCGACAAATAATGTGATCCCATATGAAGTCAATAACTTCCTTTTCTCGTATTTTTTCGAAGGCCTGCGCTTCAACCCATTTTGAGAAATAGTCAGTCATAAATAAAATAAAACGGGCCTTACCTAGGTGCCCGTAGGCAACGGACCAACATGTCCATTCCCCATTTCATGAAGGGCCGGGGCGATATCACCGAGTGCGGTAGCTCCCGGGGCCGGTGAATCATCGGGCATGTCTTTGACACCCGTCACACTTTCGAGACAAAATTCTTCGAATCTTCCTCCATCCGATTCCAGTAATAACCGGCTACGATGATTTTCGGACTAAGGCTTCCGACCGGAGTGATTGCCGCAAGTCCCCTTGTGTATTTCTCTCATCACGTACTCAGCTTTCCCGGGACCTAAACATTTGGCCAAAGGACCGAAGAAAGACCGCCGGTATAACTGACCATCTACCAGGCAATACCGTGCTGCTTTTGCCCTCAGTGACCGTGATTCCTTTGGGGTCATGGGGGAGCTTTCCATCTTGCAAATAGTCGATGTATTTGTTGCGCCAATCCCAAGTTAAACCCATCGTGTTTATTTCGACGTCCATTCTCTATTGTCGAATTTATCAAGTGCACCACGGTCCGGGGTTAATTTCTTCCCCTTCGACCGAAAACCCCAACCGGCCAATGCGTCGCCTCGCCGTTCGCTCCCTCGCATACATCGCATGGTCCATTCTTTTAAACCCGTGAAGTATGACCCTCGGATCTTTTCTAGATACCTTTGCATCCGTTCGTCCTGACTTCGAAGACGCCATTCATCGGTTAACAACCGGGAGAGAATTGCATTTCTTCGATTACTTCGGCCCCCATGCTCCGAGCTAATTCCGGTCCGCAATCATAGCCTCATACTCGGCTTCATTGTTAGTTAATTTAACTATTCTAATGGATCGTCGGATCGCATCTCCGGCGGGGGTTTTAAGGACGATTCCAAGCCCGAACCCTAAGGTTCGAGGCTCCGTCCGTGTGTAATGACCAAATACCCGACCCTTTCCCCGAGGTTAGCGGCAAGAGTTCCTTCTCAACCTCGGGTACCATGGCTGGGGTGAAGTCCACCACAAAGTCGACTAAGATTTGGGACTTGATGGTTGTCCGAGGCTTATATTCAATGTTATATCCGCTTATCTCTACAACCCATTTAGTTAGTCTACCCGATAGTTCCGGTTTATGCAAGATGTTCTTTAATGGATAAGTAGTGACCACACATATCGGATGGCATTGAAAGTAAGGCTTAAGCTTTCTAGAAGAGCTTACCAGTGCTAATGCCAACTTTTCAAGGTGGGGATAACGGGTTTCCGCATCTCCCAAAGTTCTACTCACATAATAAATGGGAAATTGTGTACCCGACTCTTCTACCCAAAACTCCACTTACCGCTACCTCGGACACGGTAAGGTAGAGAAAAAGTTGCTCGTCCACTTTCAGTGTATGCAACAAAGGCGGGCTGGACAAGTACTCTTTTAATTCTTGTAAGGCTCTCTAGCACTCCGGTGTCCAAGTGAAATCGTTCTTCTTCCTCAGTAAGGAGAAGAAACGGTGACTTTTGTCTGAAGACCTTGATATGAACCGGCTCAGTGCCGCTATCCTCCCGGTAAGCCTCTGCACTCCTTTGACGTTGTTTACCATCTCGATATCCTCGATTGCTTTGATCTTGTCCGGATTAATCTTGATTCCCCACCCACACCGTAAAAACCGAGGAACTTGCCCTACCGGACACCAAAAGCACACTTCTCCGGATTGAGTTTCATGTTATATCTTCGGAGCACGTCAAAGGTTTCCTGCAAATGTTTTAAATGGTCCTCTGTTTCCAGGGACTTAACAACCATGTCATCAATATAAACTTCCATTGTTTTTCCTATTTGTTCTTTTGAACATCCGTTAACTAGGCGTTGGTAGGTTGCCCCGGCATTTTAATCCAAAAGGCATGACATTGTAGCAATAAGTCCTGTCGGGGTAATGAACGATGTTTTCTCTTGATCCTCGGGTGCATCCGAATTTAGTTATACCCGGAGTAAGCATCGAGAAAACTTAACATCTCATGCCGGCCATCGCATCGATCATTCTATCGATGTGGGGCATTGGAAACGAATCCTTCGGCATGCTTTGTTTAGGTCCTTATAATCGAACGCACATTCGAAATTTATTACCTTTTTTTTTCGGCACCACCACTACGTTAGCCACCAATCCGGTATTTTACTTCCGAATAGAGCCTATTTTTAAAAGCTTCATTACTCGTCCTTTACGAAGGCATGCTTCGATTCGCGCCATAGGCCTCCATTTCTACTTTACGGGGGAAATCTCCCGTCGAGGCTGAGTTTATGAGTTGTTACTTCTGGTGGTATACCTGTCATATCTATATGCGACCATGCAAAACAATCGGCATTAGCTTGAAGGAATTTAATATATTTGTTCCTGAGCTCCGAGGTTAACCCCGTGCCCAGGTATACCTTTCTGTCCGATAAATGATCAAACAAGGTGATCTGCTCCAACTCCTCCACCGTAGACTTTGTCGCATCCGACTCATCCGTGAGACGAATGATCTAGGTATCTTGAAGTCGTCTCTTCGTCCCCGGGTCTAATCTCTTTTGCTCCGCTGCTAGACCCGCGCTCGGTAGTTGCTATTTGGAATCCTTTTCCCCGGTTGATTCTTCCTTTTGACTCGGTTTTTGGAGTAGGGGTGATGCTTCCTCAACTGCGAACATTTCTCTCGCTGCAGGTTGCTCTCCTCGGATGGTTTTTACCCCCTCCGGTGTCGGGAATTCGCCAACCGATGTAACGTCGATGGCACAGCTCTCGTGCTATGTATCCATGGTCTACCCGGAATGCGTTGTATTTCATATCCCCTTCGATTACATAGAACACCGTCTCGCCGGATGGTGCCGTCAATGCCGACAGCAAGAAAATCTCACCCTTCATGGTTTCGCTCGCCATATTGAACCCGCTGAGCACCCGGGCTACCGGTACGATCTGGTCGAGTAGCCTTAACTGTTCAACCACTCTCCATCGGATGATGTTAGCCGAGCTACCTGAGTCAATTAAAATACGTTTAATTTGTGACTTAAAAACGAGAATAGAGATTACCAACGCATCATTGTGCGGTTGAATGATGCCTTCGCATCCTCGTTCTTTGAAAGTGATGGAACCCTCGGGTATATAATCCGGCTGCGCTTTTCACGAACAACGGAAACCTTGCGCGCTTCATTCTGGACCGCCCCTCAGGAGCATCGTACCCCCGATTATCATGTTGATTATATGCGAGGCTCTGCTTGGATTCAATCGTTTGTTCGACTCCCTTTCCTTGTAGTGGATTTTGGTTCACTTAGAATTCACGGAGGTGCCCATTTTTCGATGGAACGAGCCACCTCTTCTCTTAATTGACGACGGTCTTCGGTTCGTGACCATGAGTTCCATGGTATTCACACATCATGCTCGGGTCCCGTTGGCGGGATCCGACCTCAATGGTCTCGGCCACCTTGCTTTGGAATACGACCTATGGCGAGACAAGGTCCGAGGTGTTGACACTAAAGTTATACTACGATATCCTTGGTGGGTCCACGGTAGTCGCCGAGCTTCGGCGTCACTTCTAAACGACAACCCTCGGCTATTCGATGGACGCTCGGTTCTTCTTATCTCCTCCTTTGGAGAATTGGCGGGACCCGATCTCGACTTCTGCGATGCGAAGCTTGTTTCTCGGATTGAGAATACGGCGGTATCTTTCACTCGATGCCCGTATCTCGGGTCATAATTTTTTCTGACCTCTCGGATCCTTTACTTAGGTTTCTGGGACTTGGAGGATTCGGCGGTCATCCTCCACCCGAATATTGGACTCGTATCTGTTGTGCACGTCTGCCCAGGTCACAGCCTCGTATTCCAATAAATTTTCCTTTAGTTTGAACGAGGCCGTCGAACTTCGGGGATTAAGCCCTTTGGTGAATGCTTGTGCGGCCCATTCTTCCGAAACCGGAGGGAGTTCCATCCGTTACCTTTGAAAATGATTGACGAACTCCCGCAGTAACTCGTCATCCCTTTGGGCTATCCGGAAAATATCCGTCTTCGAACTGGACCTTTTGGCACCAGCGTGAGCTTTTATGAACGCATCGCGAGCATTTCGAAAAGAAATTGAATGCTCGGGCAGATGGTCATACCAAGTCAATGCTCCTTTTGACAGCGTTTCCCCGAACTTTTTCAACAACACGGATTCAATTTCGTCTTCTTCGACATCGTTGCCCTTTATGGCATAGGTGTACGAGGTCATGTGTTCCTAAGGATTCATTGTGCCATCATATTTACGATGTCCGGCATTTTGAACCTCTTTGGGATCAACTTAGGAGCTGCACTTGGAGGGAAAGGCCTCTGAATGTACCTCTTCGAATCCGGTCCCTTCAGAATGGGCGGAGCCCCCGGGATCTGGTCCATCCGAGATTTATAGGTCTCCACCCTCTTCTCGGTTGAGTCTACCCACTTTGCCAATGTTTCGACCATTCTCAATACCTCGGTGGACGAGCCAGCTCCGGACCCATTGCTTTCGACCATTCGAGCTTCTTCTCTCCGGGGTTCGGCAACACCCTTATTCTTCTCCGGAGTCGTTTCATCCTTCTTGCTCTGCAACTGGGCTATTGCGACTCCTTGTTCGGCAATAGCTGCTCTTTGTTCCTGCAACATTTCAAAAATAAGACGCAAGTTAATATCATCCGGGATATTTGGCACTTTCTGGCCATGTGCCCGGGACAAAGTGACAGAATTGAGAGTATTTAAAGGATCTGCGGCCGGCTAGGCGGCGTTCTCCTGGTTCACGGTATTTTGTCGGTTGAGGCCCTCCCTCGAATCAACGGAATTCGGATCAACGGGATTCACTGGTAATCCCTGCAGCCCGATGTTATCATTTTCGGCCACAATCTCGTTGTTGACGTGACCAGATTGTCCACTGTTTGCCATTTGGTCCATTTTCACAAAGACGAACAAAAGAACTGAAATCTTTAGATGAATGAGTTGCAACCGAGATCAAAGACCACTATTATCCAATGCCCCACGGTGGGCGCCAAACTGTTTTACCCCGAAATTGGATAATAAGTTAAATTTATAAATGAGGTATAGGATATGTGGCACTTTAATCTAATCTTTGATGAACGAAAGATATATGTGTATATTTTGCTTATAAACGACTTAAGTGTGAATGAATTGATATGCTAATGGTTGGGCAAAGATGTTGGGGTTTATATATTTGAGCTAAGATCTTATTATATATTCCGTGCAATATTGAATTAAATGATTCAATGGATTATTTAAGTCAAATCGGACCAAAGTCAGAAGAAATCAAAGAGAGAGAAAACTTCAATATATATATTCAAATACAAAGTTCTTGGATCTGAAAAGCCAACCCCTAAAAGTAAGGAAATGCCCCTATTTATAGTTTTCATCTATGGGCCCTTCATTCATCATGGAGCCCTTTTAGGATAAAGAAAACCTAATATGGATAAGGTTGGGTCGTACGGTCGACACCGTACGACCGTTCGAAAGTGTGACAACAACATGACTTCCACACGTGGCGAGCGAATAACTGATTAACCGGACCAACGGCCACGATCAAAACGGTCATGAAGAAACCGGGCTAACGGTCACGACTGATTCCGCTATGTTTGAACCGGACAAACGACCATGACCAATTCGGCCATGGAGGAACCGGACCGACTGCGATAAGGAGTTATCCCCGGTTGAATCGGACCCAACGATTTTCTTCAAGCTTCTTCTAATCAAGCGCTATTGTTTGCCTTCTTTCTTTTATCGCCCCCGATTTGCACCGGACAAACGTTAACCAGATTTTTACCGTATACAGACTAAAAGGGAAGAAGAACATAAATGATGCAAGCATTATTTGCAGAAAAAATGATGAGGATTTCCAAACGAAGAAAATTAGGTTTGCACTCTTTTGTTAACAGAGATTCATTAAAATTAATTAATCAAAAGTTTAATGTTAGGAAAGGGCAAATCAGTCAGTTTCTTATTCTTTACATTAATAATAAATAGATTAAGAGAATCGTTACAAAAAAGTTAAAATAAGGAAGATAGCTGTAATATCGTAAACCATAAGGGAGGTCGGTGAAACGGAATCAAACCTGAGGGGAGGTCTCTAAATTATCCCTAAATATAAAGGATCGTTGTTTCTTGGAGATTACTACTTGAACTGCCCCTCCACCAATATTGTAGACCATAGTTTGCACGACATACTCGATATAAGTAGTTAGATTGTCAGAACTCGACGTAAGAGAAATTCAGTAACTAATTGATCAAAACAGTTCTTTAACTTTCATTTTCCATTATACATCTAACACAATTTTGTGATTGGTTCAACGGATCCAAATTTTGTTATTGAAATAGATTTAACAGGTTCTTAAACCATATTTTCCAAAATTTGTTTAGTCGATAAAATATTATCTCTATGAGTGATAAAAAAAATATAATATTTACATACTATGATGTTCTTAAATTATAAAATGAATATCAATGTTTTTGGATGCATGTAAGAGATCTATATATAAAAAATAACAATGATTACCTGAAATGCTATCAATTTTTAGCACTCAAGGAGCACGAGAAGTGCACGTGTAAACATTCCCACCCTGTATAAGGCAAATACCATTTGATGAAGCTGGAGTCTTTGGGGGTATGATTTTATATAGCCAAACTTCGCAATTGAGAAGATGGCTACTCTTTCACCTTCTTTCACTTTTTCTAACTGCTTTTACTTTTTAATGGAAAATAAAAATAGGTGATTCAACTTAAATCTCTCTTTCCATTAAAAGCAAGGAAAAGTTATATTCCACATGAACTTTGAAGCCGTTAAAATTGAGACATGTCGTCATTTGACACCTTAAGTTGTCATCATTATGACATAATCTGATGCCATGATATACTCAATATTAGTTGCTAGATCTTCATAACTCGACGCAAGAGAAGTTCATTAACTAATTAATCTAAAAGGAATAGTTTCATTACCTTTCGTTTTCCGCTATGATACATCTCTAAAGGTTGTTGTCATGTATGGTGACTTTAAATAGAGAAAGTAGTTTTATGTCTTATGTGTCTAGTTTCTCAATTTTCTCTCTTCCTTCGCCCCCTCTCTCTATCCGTGTAAAAGAACTTTCAAAGAAACAAGGTAAGAAAGAAATGGAGGAAGATATCATTGGTGATGCATGTAGGTGATTGTTTTTTTAAGCTTCAGTAGCCGTAGGGTGTTCACGGTTTGGTGAAAAACCAAAATCAAATCGAAAATCAAACCAAACCAAACCGATTAAAAAAATCCATTTGGTTAAATTTGGTTTGGTTTGGTTTTAAATTTTAAAAACCGACAATATTTGGTTTGGTTTTGATTCTATTAAAAAATAACCGAATAAATAACCAAACCAAACCGATAAATTATATACACAAATTTTATAATTATTTATATATGTGATATTAGTTTTCATAAATAAATATAAATATTTTATACAATCACTATTTAATTTTTATCTACTTATTTCACATAATTGTTAAAGGCCTATGTCTTAAAGAAAATGCCATAGCCTAACACTGTACCTATCTCACTTTTCATCCTACGGCCTGCTGGTGCATTGGTTGCTAATACTGGATGAAGTATTCGAAATTTAAAATAAACTGAAGTGAAGATTTAGCATTGTAGTTCGGTTATTGTAATTCACTTTGGTACTTATTTCTGCCAAAGTGCACAATATCCCATTTGCTAAAGTAGTGTCACGAGCTAGTCATAAACTGAAAAACCGAATCAAACCGAGTTAAGCCGACAATAACTAAACCGATGGTTTTTATTTTTTTGGTTTGGTTTGGTTTTAGAAATTTAAAAACTGACTAAGTTTGTTTGGTTTTGGGTTTAATCAATAACCGACCCAAACCGAATCATGAACACCCTCCATCACCTTTTACTATTTCTCGTATCATTTTTCTCAGATATTCGATCATATTCTTTCTTATCCTTCCTTGCATAATCCACCGGAGAGATGCTGCACCAATTAATATTTTATTTTCTAAAAAGTAATTTGTAAATGATAACGAGTTTTGAGCTATCAAAAAACTAACAAATAGATCATAGGCCATGCAAATGGCTTTTTCAACCAAAACTTAACACCGTTAAGAGGAACTGTTTTTGCAACTTTCTTTCTAGAGAAAGAATGGGTGTAACACTATAAACTAGGTACAAGATGCACATTCCAAAAAAGCATTTCACATCATACACTTCTCGCACTGGACAACTTACTCGAACATAACAAATATAGTCTTGTATTTAGAGTCTTAAGACAATTCATCCTAATTTCTCTCCTATATATGGGTAGTTGTACCATCCTTCTTTAGTGTATACTTGCATCTTTAAAAAATTAATTAGAAAAGAAGAGTCACTTTATAGGAAAGCTAAAAAATAAATCCTAGCTATGTTTTTGTCACCCTGCAAAAAGTACATCTTATATAGAGATATTTGTATATTAATAGTAAGAGTTAAATTTGAAAACGCAGATTTAAATTGAAGGATAATGAGACAGAATTATATTAATTTCGTTCCTAATATTAATTGCGTTCCTTCTGAAAATGGATTTCAATCAGGGAATCAAACTCCAGGTCGCGTAAAAATCAATATTGATCATCCAATGCTTCATGTTGGGCAAATTCTTTTGTGGTTCTAACTTCGAAAGACGATCCATCATCTTTCATTCTCAAGGGGGAAGAAGAAATACAAAGCAGCAATTTTTGTTTCATTATTCCAGAGAGCAGCTTTTTATACGCTTTTCGGCTGTCTGAGAAAAATCTATGTAAGACATCGCTGAAACATTTGGCCCAGGCTCTTCTCCTAAAACTAAGACGAATGGCCATAACATTGACAATCGAGCATATGATTGTCACTTTTCCCTTCTAACTGATGCCACGCAAAGAGAAAGATAATGCTACAACACGACATTTCTAACTATAAAAGACAAACTAGATGGCGCCATTACAAACTCCAACCCAAAATGCAGCTACTATAAGTGATCAGGCTAGTGCGTCTTTAGCAAGGTCTTGCACATAGAGCTCGACTGGCAACCAATCATTAAGCAAGGGTTGCTCTTTTGCCTTTTGCATCTCTTGACTGTAAATAGACATGGTTGTCAGTAGTTAGCTATATTAGAAAGCAATAGAAATGTCAATCATCAACCACTCCAGCAGTAAGAAAAGAACACAGTACCTGTGCAGCCACTGATCTTTTTGAATCCAAAAACTGACTGTAGATGTCATATAATCGCTGCTTTTCGGCATCAGAAACAGATCGTTTTGCCTTGGATGCAATAGATTTCAGGAGAGCATCAGAGATGACCGGCTTCTTATCAGGCTTCCCCACATTTTCACTATCTAGAAGATCATGGACAGCCTCAAGCTGTGCATCAGAGAGAAGAGCTTGGAGGTCAGCTCCACTGAACCCTTCTGTCAAACGAGCTACACCGTCCAAATCAACATCACTTGCCAATGGTAACTGCATATCAAGCAAGTAAATCAGTTTGGGACTTGATGTCGTCGAATTTGAAACTCACCAACTTGCTTGGTTAACTTGAAACTATAAATAAACTGATAATTAACAATCCTGTTGTCTGCGTCTGCACTTTTGTTCAATTCTAATTGACTGGGATTGATTTTCACGGAAATTAAAAGATAAACTGAATTATTATATTGAGTTTGGTAGAGGAGTGTATAAAATATTAGATTGAAAAAGTTTAGTTGATATGATGCCACGGAAAATTTAGAATAATACAAAAGCTGTATTAGTCTCCCAACTAGTTAGGGATGGAGGAATGGTTATTTCATAAAGCAGTATCAGTTTATATTATCGTTTAATTTGTTGGGAGGAAGGAAGTTTAGCCTCTTTTTTTGGGAAAGAGGTCATACTTTTTTCACGACATAAAATAAAGAGGCGACAAATTAGAATGGGATGGGTGGAAAATCAACAATGATGTATGTACTGTTTCTTTGCAAAAACAATACAGAAAAGTCAACATAAACTAATCTGGGAAGGCATACCGGGGACCTACTTGCTCATGATCCACCTATTGTAACATCTACCTGAGACTGATTGAAAATAGTGCCCAACCAGAATTATGACTTACTTTTCTTGATAGAACTGAAAGAATCTCCAACCTCTCGTGCGGTGAAGGAAAATCACAGAAGAGAAGGCGATCCAGCCTTCCAGGTCGCAAAAGTGCAGCATCAAGCAGATCAGGTCTACTGCTTAAAATGAAGACAAGAAGGGTCAAGCTTGATCAGAAAAATTGGATTGATGTGATTCTTCCAAAGAAAAGTAGGCTAAATGAATCTCACAAAGAAAAGTAGGCTAAATGAATCCTTGTTCTTCATAAGGATCAATTCTTTAGTAAAATACAGAGGTATAGCACGATTAGACAACCTCCAAGGTAAAGATATATGGTATGTTAGGCGTTTTATCCATTTGGCTCTTCACGCTCCATTTATAGAAGGCCACATAACACTGTCGTAATAAATCCAATTCCATTATTCAGACTCACAAGCCATGTACCTTTTAAACTAAATGTTATTAGGTCAAAAGGAAAAATATTCATGAAAAAATAATTACTTTCCAGCAGAGACATTCTCGCAGACATTTCATTAGTTCTATACAAACTTCATGTTGTAAAGTTGAATGAGCTGCATGCACTATTCACTCTCAAAGACTCAAAGGCAAGGGGTGCAGGCATTCCATTTTGTATGTGACAGAGGCAACGCTGCCAACCATTATCACTATTCCCCAACCAAAAGGAGGAATGTTATAAGCTTTTTTTAATTTATAAGTTAAAGGAGGACAAATGTTATTCCATAATAAGGATAATTATTAGGTAATAAAAAAAAGGATTTAGTCAAAGAGAAAGCAGATGCTGATCTATAGAATATTTTAGATGTCTGATTCGCCTATGCTCGAGTTCGCACATACGCACCTATCTAAATATGTACATGTGTATGTGCATCACGAATTATGAAGTAAACCACTTAATGAAAATCTCTTGTCATTTCAAAGACAGCATAAGACTGCCTAGAACCAATAATGTCAACATGATGAATAGGGATACCAACTTGAGAGACTCAAGCTTGGTTTTTAAAGCATTACACACTTTTGGACCACCTAAGCTTTGATATGACCGCTGCTCTTGATAATCTCCACAACTAAGATGTTCAACAAGACAGACAATAAATAAATCAATTAACCAAGATCTTTCAATGGGTTCTTTCTGGCCTTTTTTGTCCCCTTTTTATAGCACGTGCTAATCAATTAACTAAAAATTCTTTCTATTACAGTAGTAAACATTGTAAAATGACTGCTTAACTCAATCTTTTAATATTAGGGTTTGTTTGGTATGGAGGAAAACATTTGTTTTCCAATTTTCCCATATTTAGTTGGCCAAAATGTTTTGGGAAACACAAGTTACCAGTTTCAAAAAAAAAAAAAAAATGTTTTGGAAAACAAGTTCCTTACAAATTAGGAAAATGACTTCCGTAGTTGGAGTAAGGAAAACAAATTCCATAAGTGGTATTCCAAGCTCATTGTCTCCTCCCCGCTTCCCAATGCCCCCCAACCCCCACCGCTTGACCAACCACCCCCACCCCTTACTCCATCGCACCCCCATAGTGTTTTCCTAGATTACATATTAATGCTCTTGGGACAATTTTTTTTGCTTACTTACCAAACACCAGAAGATATAAGTAAGAAAACCACTTAGTTTCCGAGAAAACATTTTTATGAAAACCATTTTCCTTCATACTATGAATACACCCTCAATCATTGTGCTTTTTGCAAGGAAAAAGGTCCAACTTTGCCCTAGTACTATCCCAAAATTGCTAAATTTTTCCTTCCGTTACACTTTTGGTCCATTCATACCCTTGTCGGCAGCAAACCGTCTCATATTTGTCCTTACCATTAGCGAAGCTCCGGCATGAAATAGGAGGACTCCACGTGTCCAAACTCTTCAAGAAAAAAGGTCCAAATTTATCCCTCAAACTTTTGAAGATGCTTAAATTACCCACAGGTTAAAGCTCCGATAAGGGTGCAAAAATGAGAGTTTTTTCCTAACAGGGAGTATTATATTAAAACAAAAGTTTAACGGAGGCGAAGTTGCTCAATTTGGTTAGTACAGAGGTAAATAGACCCTTTTCCTTTTTTTAATGTTTAGTTTCTATTAGAGAGTGAAGAAAAAGGTTCAAAGAATGCCTTTATTCTATAAATTCCTCAGTGGTGCACGTCATAGTGTAAAAATTATCCATCCTAGCAATTAAATTTCTTTCTGTGTGATCAGGAAAATTCACTGTATGGTTTGAGACTTCAATGGCAACAAATTTGGAAACTAACTGATGCACTGTCCATCCTATGCATTTATGAAGTAAGTTTCAATCTGCATATGCTTAACTGACGACTAGGCCAGGAACAGACAGAACTTGCCAGTGGATGGAATACAGGTACCACATTATTCAAGTGAAGGCAAAAACTTGAAAGCAATTATAAACAAAGCCCATCCTCTCAGTAGGCGCTAACCTTGTCGCAGCAAATACAAATACGCCCGTTAACACTTCAACACCATCCAATTCCGTGAGAAACTGCATCAAAAGAACAAGGATGAATATTATGCAAGGTAAAAAGAGGATACAAACAGCAAAAGATATGGACAAGAAAAAACCTGATTAACAACTCTATCAGTGACACCAGTGTTGTCATGTCCTCTCTTTGGCGCGATAGAATCAAATTCATCAAAAAACAGAAGACATGGTGCTGCTGCAGCTGCTTTCGAGAAAATATCTCGAACCTACAATATAATAATTAGTGTCAACAAGCCAAAGTCTCCAAGAAAACTAGGACTTAGGGGGTTGACAAATAGACCTGACAAGGAAGATTAGAACTTTTGACAGGGGAGAAGATGATACACATCCTACTTCAGATAGCTACTGGATCTTCGGAAGACTTATATGAGACCTATCTACTATGTGCAAACTTAAGTTTAAGCTATTGAGGATGTGAGTAGGAACCACAAGGTTTAACTTTGTCCATTTAGGCTGTATAAGAACTTAACCAATCAACTTTCTGGGAGATGGGTTGGGACGGGGATAAGAGCAGAAAGTCGGACCCTAAAGAATTGATATTCCATATTCTATATTGATGTTTAACATATTTATTGATTTTTACTTTTTATCTTTTTATTGGGAGGTGGGATAGTAGTGGTGGCCGGTGACGGAATTTTGGCATCATCATAAAAATATGTACTCCAGGAAGTGGAAAAGTTGCAAAATTCTCTTACAGCTTGCTCAGAAGCACCAATGTATTTATTCAGCAGTTCAGGACCTTTGACTGAGATAAATCTTAGCGAGCATGCAGCGGCTGCAGCGCCAACAATGTGTGTTTTCCCACAGCCAGGGGGACCATATAACAGAACATTGGACCGCATCCTTAGAGGAGCTTGTGCAAATATATTTGGAAATTTGGACGGCAACTCGATCATCTGACAGTAGCAAAAACAAGAACTTCATATGCTGAAAAAAATGATCCAAACTAAAGTTGATATGATATATATTTAAAAAAAAAAAATAAGGTTCATGCAAACCCTAAACATGATTTCTGTTCCATCTCAACACCCAAACTACTTAATACCTAGGTCAGAGGGATTTCAACCATTTATTATTCACTATCAAAGGATGTTCAATCCATCTTTGCTGAATGAAAGCATAATTGGTCATAGAAGATGAGAAACAAAGTTAGATAATAAAATAAAACAAAAGAAAAGAACCCCCATCAAGCTCACGAATCAAAGAAAAGGAGTACAAGCTAAACCTAATCTAGAGTAATAATTATTGCCTTTTCATTGAAGCTAACGCACAGGTTAATAATAATTTAGGCAAATTATAACCATTCTACCAGAGGGACAAAAGTTATCTGTTGCTTACAAGTACAAAAGCATTGTTGATCATGCAGGACAGCCAAATATATATGTTGCCATCAGCAAGTTTCTTTTTCTTTTGATAAGGTAAAACCATCAACAAGTTTCTTAACTGATATAGAAGGTAAAGATGACACAAGAATAGAAGAAAAGAGTGGAAATGTGAAAGAAAGTGTTAACTTTTTGATGAAGTAAGTAATTTTACTAATGGTATCAGAAAGATGCAGAGAGTACAAAAGATAGTAAGGGCCAGTTTGGACATAAACTTTTTATTGCTTTTTTGTCAAAAACCTGTTTGGTAATACATTGTGTCAATTTTTCACTTTCAAGTTTGAAAACTGATTAATCGTTCAGACCAGTTTTTCAAGTTAAAAAAAATTCCCTCACAAAACTTAAAAAAAAATTCAAGTGAAATGCATGTCCAAACACAACTTCAAGTTCCAAATACCTTTTTTCAACTTAACTTCAAATACTACTTTTCAAAATCACTCAATTCATGCCCAAACGCCTACCAAGTACAAACGAGAGTTTGTTAGCTCCATTACCTGAAGTTCTCTGCTAAAGATAAGAAGATAACAAAGTCCAAAAGGGTGTAAGGGGCATTTACAGGGGATATTTTTATTTTATTTTTTGAGAAAGATATTAGCTCCATTACATGAGGGGGAGCATTTTTTCACTTAACACCTAAAAAGGAGGATCAAATTTAACCTCCGTGTGTCAAATTAATTTTGGAAATGCAAAAGATCAAGCAGAAGAAAACATAAAAGGGGAACAAGATGGATCATGCCAGAGCATACTTCAGATCTGTTCAGTTGCTGGATTAGAAGGGGAGGGAGCAAAAGTCAGAAAAGGTGGTGGAGGATAATACCAGCCTGCATATGGTGGACTGTGTGGAGAGAAAGAAATGGGAGATGTTTTGAAGATACATCCAATTCTATTCAGAAAGTTAAATGGAAATGTATTGTATCTTTACTTTTCTGGTGTAAACAACTTTGTATAGAGGAAACATATCAGATTGTAGATTTACTAGGTTTTCTGTAAGTCTTTTTCCTTTCTTTTGGTAACTCACTTTTTGGAGGTGGCCAGCATACCCTTAATGCTGAGGAATACAACTTTACCAGTTTCAAAAAAATAAAAAATCAAAAGGGGGGACAGAAATCATAAGTCAACGCATAGACATCAAATAAAGAACTGATTGGTTACAACTTACAATTTACATCAATGTCTCATAGAATAAACAGCTATGACATTAATTAGAGTACCAATAAAAGATATACAACCACAAAAAAGATGAAAAGAAGAAAATAAACATTTACCTCTATAATAGCATTCCGGATGTCATTAAGACCTCCAACATCCTCCCAACCAGACCGACCACCATCAGCAGAAGGTTTAGCGATGTCACGCATTGCCACTGGAACAAACTCATGCATGGCATGCAGGAAATCATCCTTAACCAAAACAGGTTTTTCCTGTCTGCCAACATCCAAATCACTAGACAAAAAGCGGGCAGTTGCAGCATGAACAGACCTATCAACCAGTATTTCCTGAAATAAAATAAAGCCCAGCATAAATGCAAGTAAACGCTCCGATAGCTAAAGAACGGAAATCAGAAACTCCATAAACTTATGGCCAGAACACAAATAACAAAGCTTCACATGAACACTATATTTTGGACTCACAGCTTCACAGAAATACAACTTTTAAGACATTATCATTCAGTATGATACAAGTTAAAAATGGAGAGTATTAGAACTTTCTGTTCAGAAGCTACAATACAGTTTATGAAGTACAAATACTTCATTGCGAAGGAATGTTGTGGAATGGTAAAGCTTCCACTACACTTAACCAGAGGTCTCAGCTTCGAGCCCTAGGAATGTAGTCCCCTTTGGTAGGGTAGGGAGCGCTAAAAACCCCAAAGTGGGCTTAATACGGCGCGAGTTCCGATTAATCGGGCCAGTGGGTTCCGAGTACCGGATGGTTAAACCCAAAAAAGGAAGGGAAGTACAAATACTTCATTCTGATTGCCATGCACGCCTACATGATTTTCTGCAGGATGACTATTGCTGTTTGAACAGTACGATAGAGAGAGACAGTTGTACTGATTCTCAGTCCAAGCATGAGTAGGAGTATAAGAAAAAATAGAAAACCGAATACACATACATGATCTAACGAAATATTGAAAATATGTGGTCCAATTGTTAGCTATCCACCAAAAGGAAATAATTCACCAACCACATAATAATTCATTCTTGAACAAACAAGGTCAGCTACTCCGTGATCCCCCAAAATTTAAATTCATGTTGTACATTGGGACGGCATATTAGGGCTCTAACACGTTAATCAGTTAATAGAATGGTATATCCCAACTAAACAAAAGACCAGCAGTAAAATACATGGTTATAGTAGTTCATGAATTCATCCTCAGTCGAGAAAAAAGTTTCTTGTTCCAATTTTTCCTGGACAGACAGAACTTAGTTGTCTACTACTGGCCATCTCTTAATTAGATAGCCTTGCACATTCCTAAATTAAGAGGAAGTTGTTTCTTTAAAGGACCATACGAAGTGCTCTCTCCTATAAAAACAATAGCTCCCAATTCTACTATCAAGCCCATTTATGAAGGGACTTCCTAAAATAACAACATTTTTTTATAAAAAAAAAAAAAATGTTGAATTAGTTTATTTTACTTCAACATTATTCCTTAGTTCTCTGTTTGCAGAAGGCAGGAAGGTTGGAGTTTGGACATCTAAACTAAATATTGCAATTCTCCTGAACGCACTTCTATTGTCACCTGTATGGAACATTTATTTTCCCCAACATAACTCTTAAACAACTAAATTAATCAGGGAAAATAATTTAGAAAAGATAGTTGACAGTGTGACACCAAATCAACTGAGTAAGCCTTTCAATTTACTTTCGAATAACGTTGTACCCACAACGTTTTGCTTTGGTAAGGAATGCAGGAAAGAATGTTGATGTTTCAGTTGGAAGGAAAAGCAGGAAGAGATACATTTACACATTTCAGATCAAACTAAAGTTAATCATATGCAGCTGAGATAGCAGCAAGTATTCATAGGGAAGTGCTGTACTCCGTTATTAACAAAGCTTAGAGCTGAACTGAGTACCAGATCATATGCATCATATCCATCACACTTGGAGGCTACATCCAGCAATGTGTCATCAGAACACTGCAAAGAACGCTTCTGAATTATATGTTTTAGCAAGGCACCACGCTCTGTGGTAGCAGGTGCAGGCAATTTAACATGAAAGTCAAACCTCCCTGATCATAATAAAAACCAATACATTATGATTAAGAATAAAGTACAGTGGTACTAAAGCTAGAGGAAGAAAGTTTAAACTGTCATAAACAATAAAACTGATTTCTCTCTGAAAGATGATGGACTAACCAGAAGAGGTCAAGTTCTGTGGTAAATTAGTCAGAGACTGTGCACAAGCAATAAATGCAATTGGGCCAATCCCACACGTATTCCTCCGCTTTTCCTATTTAATAACATGCAGAAACAGAGTTGTCAGTTAAAAGGATCTTTGATGAAACCACTCAAGAGCCCAAGACCTAAGAGACGTTGCAAATAATATAGCAAACCTTGAATAATCTTGGCTAAAAATTCTCCACGCATAGAAACATTTTTTTTTTTAATAATGGTGGTGTCTGGGTCAGCTTGTATGCACCTCGACTATTCCACCGACCACTAGAATATGAGAATTTTCTAGGTTTGTCTAAGTTCACAAAAAGATAATATGGGAAGGCCGCAAGTCGCATCATTCAAATAGAGAAGACACATAAATTCCACTGTTTCAGAATCCTATATGTTCTCATCAGTTGTGTTATTTCTACCTCATTCATAAGCAACTATATCTTCTGCCATTTTATGGGAAAGAGGAACTGAGTTACTGCAGATCCTAAGATGAAAACAAAAATCAAGCTGGCAATGAAAGTTCTGAAATTCAGCTCGTTTAGCCCCAAACACCATTGAACAGATATCACGCCTCGGATAAATATCAAAGTAGCTGTGCTACACAGGGTTCAAACATGTCTCACCTCATATTCATCCATAATATCAGCAAAATATTCTGCAAGCACTGCTAATGAGGATGAAGGTTGAGAAGCCTCAGATTCAGAGGAGGCTGCAACAATGCTATCAAGATCATCAAATACCACAACAGAAGGTGCATGATCCAAAGCATCAGCAACATAGCTCAATAAAGTTTGACGAATGGCTGAAGGCTTTTCCAAAGCAAGCTTAGAACAAGATAAAAATATTCTGCAGAAAGAAACAAGAGTCAGACCTCGTCCTTTGGTGCAAAATCATGAATGTTCAAACTGAAGTAAAAGTAAAGATGATGTCCAAAAGAAATAAAGGTTTGGTGGGATTGGCCAAACAAATCCTTACACATGGGCCAAGATGTCCTCACTTTCTTCAGCAAATTTAGCAGCGACTGTAGCTAATAATGTTTTCCCGGAACCCTAAAAACAGAAGAAATGTCCAATGGTTCAATCAACAGTTTGTAATAATATTGTAAGATTCACATTAGTCAAGGTCAAAATCATACTAAAAACTAACCTAGAATAAAATAGAGAGAGAAAATACACTTATCCACTTACGTCCCACACATTATACAGATTGCATTTCTACGCATTTGGTCATTCGGGATTCATAAGTTCCAGGACATATCCTAAAGGATACGATTACTATTAAAGGTAGTTCAGCACTTTGTGACCATACACTTCCTTACTACACATCCTTTTTCATAATTGTTGTACTCAGCGTGTATCAGAAAGGATAATAAATAGAAAATTATACCTCAATGCGCAGTTGCAAACTATCTTTAAAGGACAAATGATACGTTTAATAACTTTTGCATTTTGATACATGGCTACATCCTTTAAGATGGTAAAAGGAGAGAGATGAAACCTCAAAAAACAATACAAGCTACATCCTTTTAACACATGTATGCAGCACATGTATCCAAAAAGTGTATGTTAAATACATGAGTAGCAGCTTCTTCGTTCTCAAAACACCAGCTGTTTTCTCATTCTAAATCACCCATAAAATACAAGGTGGAATTCTGATCCATATGCCTTTATGCTGTCTTTTCCCCTACTTTTCCATTCAGCATACAATAGCTTCCGTTGAGCAGCTTTAGATCACTATTTTACATTAAAATATCAAGGAACATCTGCCATAACTGAGATGCTACGGTCCCACTCTTGCATGTCTTATTTCTCAGGGAGCCATATTTTAGATGAGTGTTTAGTCTTACTCGGCTTCCTCAAGAGAGCGGAAGCCATTCAGGTTCCTTCCTAAAATTCTAGCATTTTGTAGTTCGTAATTTTTCTTTTGTTTTTCTTCTTCTTTTTTGGCTTCTTCCTAAATCTCTATGTTCACTGGTCAAAGAAGGAAAAGAAGGCATAAGCATAAACTATGCCCTGAAATAAGTAAACTCTACTCATATTACCCTTACTTGTATGGTCCCTACATTGTAGGCCACTGGATCTTTCGGCTCCACAAATCTAATGGTCCGAACATTGCAGGGACCAAGTTAAACCGGGGCCATTAGAAGAAAGCTCTAGACAATCAAAGCATGTAAAATAGTTGTGGAAGGAAGTACAGCTCGCTTTTCTCCCTTTACTAGGTTAGTCTTTTTATTATTATGACCTCTGGGTTCTTCCTTTCTTTCCCCTTCGACTTGGAAAGCATGAAACGAGAGATAAATTAGTTAATAGTTCCTAGACTATTCCATCTCCTGAGGAATCAAACATTATACCAGCAGAGAGATGGGAAAACACAAAACAAAAAGGAAACAATATAATAGTAGCTCGTAAACCATCTAATCAGTTCACTTTCAAGCTGCTTCAGAGATTTCAACATCCAAATATTCTGCACATACACACCAAAAGGAACTAAAAAGAAGAAACTCACAGAAGGCCCATGGATTAGAATATGTCCTGGCAGCGGAAATTCATAAGCACTGGACAACATCCAAGATGCAGAAGATAACAAAACTATCAACCCTGCAAAGTGATGATAGTATTCAGTCGAGGTGAAAAAATAGTACTTATCTGAATAAAAAGGAAAATTTCTCCAGTCACAATACTAACTTGACAGACAAATAAAAAAGAAAATTTCTCCAGTCACAATGCTACTTGGCAGACAACGAGAATAAATGAATGCGCAACTCTCTGTGACATCCAGCGGACTAGCATAACAGAAATATAGTTCACAATCTTTTCCGTTAAAGGCTTAAAGCTGAAACCCTTCACGATCTTCACTGATGTCAATGGGTTTGATAACTTAGACAGTCAATTTCTAATTGCAAAAAGTATTATTCCATCCCTTTATCCTAGTAACCGCATCTTGGCTACGGTTATGCAGATTTATTTCTCCATAAACTAACAGGAATGGGTTTTGAAAACCGAGATTGCTAAAAGCATCAGAAACAAACAAGTACTGAAAACTGCACTGCATTCTTTATTCCAGCATTTGGCAATTCATGCTCTCCCTTTTGGTAAGATCTGTAGCTTAAATACTTATTCCATTGCCCAATAACCCAAACCTAGTTCTTTTATAATACATAGCATGTGACAGCCATCTGCGTTATTGCAGAATGAAACGTGGAAATAATAAGAAAGCTCTACCTCTCCATCTCTCATGAAAGAATTCCTCTATCAATCCGCCGATCCTGCCAGCATTATAGTACACTCGTAATATCTCCTGGCATATCCCTTCCTTTTCTCTTTTTCTTTATAAGGCCCCTGCCATATCCCTTCCTTTTTCCCCTTGTGTGCTGGCCCCTACTCTTACAGAAACATACTCTGTCTTATCAAGCCTTACATAGAACAGAAACCTTTTTCAATACATTCTTATCAAGCCTTACATAGAGCAGAAACCTTTTCAATACGTACTAAGTCTCTGATGCGTGTTGCATTTCGGAAATGTAAGCATAACTTTCTCATACAATTTCATCAAAACCTTACTGATGAAATATATCATCGTTTACACGGTAAAAGACAGAAAAAAGTGTCCTTGAAGAACGGAAGAAAGAAGAGTGGAAAATTTGCAGTTGTAAGGCTCATCATACATCTCAATTTATTTAACGGTCGGATACTTAAATGTATTAACGCAAATAAAATGAGGAAATACCTACTATTAATCACATCAGGGGCAGCCGTCCCCATCCAGTCTAATGAAGAAGTTGTAAGACTGGTGGCTTTAGCAAAGAACTTCTCTCTGACAGTCCTAATGGAAAGACCGTTGCCCAGTTGAAGCTTTCCAAGCCAAGGTTCGAAGTTTCCTGGGCTGGTAGTTAACTTGTTTCCTTCATCAAATTCAACTTCATAAGCATCAATCTTTTCATCACGCATTGATTCATCAGAAGTTGACAGCACAAACACGGCATCCAGTGATGCTTCTCCTCCTTTCATTGTTTGGACACCGTCTTTTATGGATCTGTTGTCTTTCACTTTGAAGTGAAGCAAAGTTGTGTTTCCTAAAATCAATGATTTAACTTCCACTCCGGTCTTTATCGTGACTGCATGTAGTTGCGCAAGGCACCATCTATGCAAAAAAGCTGCAACGTCCTCTTTGATATCAGACTTGATGCTCGTTTCTTTGTCTTCCT
This sequence comes from Lycium ferocissimum, assembly GCF_029784015.1. NCBI lineage: Eukaryota > Viridiplantae > Streptophyta > Magnoliopsida > Solanales > Solanaceae > Lycium > Lycium ferocissimum. Next base: position 44,949,069 of record NC_081351.1, read on the forward strand.
TGCTAGAATCACAAGAAAAGGCTGCGGCAATTTTCTCATGGATTGACCAATCAATAGTACCCATCTCAATGTCTGAATTGGTTCTGAGAAGTGTTGTTATTATTTTATTGATATTCTTCTTGCCCAAAACCTCAGCATTATTTTCTTCAGAAACCCCAGTCTCCTGTAATATCTTGAATTCACAAGGTGAAAGCGAAACCAAAGGAATCTCCTTCTTCAACTTGACATTGAATCTCTTCACATATACACCTGGAAACAAAGTAATTATTTTTAGAACTGCAGTAGGAAACTGGAAGTGAAATAATTGCAAGCAAACCAACTTATATCTTGATACAAACCTGGACATGACACGAGAAACATTTTAGTCTAGAAACATGTCCATTGTAATTTACATACATCAAAAGCTAACCTTCAGAAAGCTCCTTTTATGACTTGGCTAAAGGTTTCAAACACAATAATGTCGGCAAAAACTTTTTGAGGTTCTTCTATTACTTTTCTGAGAGGACGGGTTTCTACAGAGTGGCTGTTAGCAGGTTGGGCAATAAAGTAACTTTTATTAATGGATGAACCAACTGACAAAATGAATGTGGTGTTCTCTGTTTTTCTGTTTTGTGGAACTTGGATCATACTTAAGTATAGGTGACTAAACAAAATCTTGCAAAGAATAAAATAGTTTAAATGGTATCTGACAAAACAAAGTAATAAGAAAAATAAAATAGATCAAATGGTATATACAACAACAACAACAACAACCCAGTGAAATCCCACAACGTGGGGTCTGGGGAGGGTAGAGTGTACGCAGACCTTACTCCTACCAAGGTAGGACGGCTGTTTCCGAAAGACCCTCGGCTCAATAAAAAGCATAAAAAGAGGTCAGATAAGGCTAAGAAATTCAAAGCGATATGGAAATGCAAATAACGAAAGCGACACAGATAAAATAGGATAATCAAAGTACAGGAAATAACAGATAATAGCAGAAATCAGAGCACAAGAAATTATACTGCGATAATGCGCCTACTAATAAGGAAGGATAACGAGACTATCTACTAGCCTTCTACCCTAATCTGGGTCCTCCAAACCCTCCTATCAAATGGTATATGACAAAACAAAATAATAAGAAATGAATACCAACATGTTTAGCTAAATAAAGAGTAACAACTTGAACTGTTAGATAACACCAGCTTCTCTGCAGTTGGTGGATCAATTTAAGTTCTGAAAGAAAAACCTACATGAGTGTAACTCTGCTCTCAAATAAAGCCGAAGAGACCGAGGAAGCATGATATGTCCTTTAGCCACTGATTCTGAAAATATTAGACGAACCATTGATTGATGGATATCGTGCTTGTCAGGTAGAACCCCTACATTCACTTCCTTTGAAGTTACACCACCTTTCCCTCTACGGCTATCTGTCTCATGATTTTTCTTGGTTTCTCTGTAAAGCAATCTGGGAATTATTACCACAGTCTGAAGAGGTTCAAAAGAGTATATACTGGCTGTCTCGGGATGAATGAAGACAGCAGAGGTCAAAACCACTCTCATCTCAACTCCACCAGCCTCGCATTTGTGAATACATTGATCATCAGTATCTTGGACCCTCAATAGTGCCTTTGAGACCGAAAGTTCATCGTCTTGCATCATAGAATCCTCACCCGAACTAATATTTCTTTTGCGCCTTTTTGGAGCAACAGCAACTTCAGTTCCTGGGACAAGTTGTACTGATAACAAGCAGGCAAGTTAAATATTCACGATTTTGAAATTCTCAAAAACCAGATTAAGCACATGAATAGAACATTTCATATGTCCTACCACTGTTGACCTCATTTGCCAGCAATATGGAGTTAAAAGAAAGAGGTAAAAGATCAGCATATTGAAAATATGCAGCATTTATCAAAATGTTACACATCATGATCTTCTTTCCCTCCTTAAATAACAATTGATATTTAATTAAATGAAGGCAACAAGGTGCCTTTACATAAAACAATTGGTATTTGATTAAATTAAATGAAGGCAACAAGAAGCCTTAATCCATGATCTTGGTAAATGATAGTCCCTGCCAGAGAATACATGAAAGAAAAGAGAGAATAAACTCTTGATCAGAAAAAAAATAGAGATTAAACTCCACGACATGCATCTTCTTTCAGAAACTTTATATACCAGTTGGGCAAGCTTTTAAGGAAATAGCCAAGTTTGCATCTAGAAATAGAGCACAACAATAAGCAATAAATCACATACATCAACCAATGAATTAACATCCTCTTACCTACCGGTGTCAGCGGAAAGGTTGAAGCAACTTTAAATGTGATAACTGTCTGCCCATGCAGCCACAAAGGAAATCGCATAGCTTCATGGACAATAGCAACCTGCATGAAATACAAAATGGTTGGATATTGGTCAACTTCAAGAAAAAATTATCATTCTCTGGGTTTCTTAAATATTGTGTTTGACTTTACACTGTTCTTTTTTTTTATGACAAGGGAACCCGCAGCCGCTACCCTTCGGGTGCACACAGGGTAAACCCCGCTCATGTGCAATAGCCCGCAAATCACACATGAGAGATAACCCGCACTAGGCAAGCCCCGTGCGACGAGCTCAACCCAGAAGGCAAATCCCCCGCTGCTGTAGGCATGGGGTTTCGAACTTGAGACTTACTTTATGGAAGTCCCATGCTCAACAAACTGAGCCACCCTTGCGGGTTGAATTTACACTGTTCTTGAAAGAAAATTATAGACAGAATAGTAGACTGACTTTGATTTGAACATGGATTACCTTCCAAGAAGTGGGTTTCTAGGCCCAGGTGATAGATCATTTTTTCTGATATAATTAGTGGAGAGAAGTGAGAGTGCGGAACCAGGATAAAATTGAAATGTATATGATATGTGGTAATATGTTCTAATTAATCAAACTGGATATTAATTTGGCATGACCCAAATGAAAAGTGTGGCCTTTAGTGTTTATAAAGAGTAGGTCATGTCATAAGTTTTTTTTTTTTAAAAGAGTAAACATATATCATGTCATAAGGTCTTTTAATATGTTTATAAAATTATAAAGAGTAACTCCCTCCTCTTTTTTTTTTTTTTTTTTTTTTTTTTTTTTTTTTTTTTTTTGAGAATGGTAACAGTTAATCTATATATCCACAGGTATACTACATCCAAATATGTAGTCCCCCATCAAAACTATTATAACTTACCCCTGATCATGTATTTGTTGCTACCTACAAATAGTCTAAAAAATCAAAAAATATCTTCTGTTTGAACTAACAATTCCTGTTTACACCAAAAGTTATACAGAGCTAAACAATTCATATTGAATTTCTGTAAGTTGCTCTGCTTGTCCTCAAAACATCTCTGATTTCTTTCTCTACATGCTGTCCACCATATACATGGCTACATGCTGGGACAATCTTCCAGCTTTCCTCCTTTTTATGGAAAAGGGATTACTTTCTTGTTCTTTTATTAACTGTGAAACTCAGGCCAACTTGCTCACCTGGACTACTTCATTTGGTACCAACTACCTCCCATCAACACAAACACACTATGTGACTGTAAAAACAGATAATTCTAGATAGTAGGTAGGATCTGAAACAATCTGAAGCATTCCCTCCCGCAAGTTTCCAAAACATTATAGATGCACATGCTTATTCTACTTGAAATTTTTAGTACTTTCTGGCTGGATTTCTGAGCAATAAACCAAAAACTCAGAGCAAAGAAAAAAGATGTCATTGAGCAACCAATATATGATTCTATTTCTCCAGCAGCACTGGGTGGATTTAAGTATCAAAGCATCAAATCCCACTTTATTGTCAAACAACAGGTCGATCTTCCATAAATTCAACTTTAAAAGAGATAATTAAAACAAAAAGAAGTTTGATCAATTGTCCGACAGCCTTAACTTCTAGGAGAATGGCATGTGTTTCCTTAAGCTAGGAAAACCCTGTAAAAAGCATCTGTTTATCCTTTGCTTATTTATCTTAGTAATGTCCATAGGTCACAACATTAATTAGATCGAATCCTTCTTAAAAACTGTATGAATTGAGATTTATTTATGTATCAGTCAGAAACAAATATGGAAATCTGTCAGCCTAATACAAGAATCAGCGAGCAACATGGAAAAAGTATGCAAATAAACATATCGCCGTGCAGCTACACCACCATTGCACTTTTTTCACCCTCCTACTGCCCCAGTCCCACCTTCTCCACCTGCCCAAACAACAAATCCCCTATCTAACAAATCCCCTATCTATTCCACCTGTAACTGTCATTTCTTGTTTCTCTTTTTCTTCTCTTTAGGGGAACAAGCAGTTTGCTATAAAATCCCCTAGCTCCAACAACACTAATGTCATTGTCTTATGCATTTCCATCCTTATGAAATTATGAGTGATTAAGGATATGGTTCACAAGAAAGATCATAACTTGGTAATTTCTTATCCATTCCAATTTGGTCTTAACCATTTATAAGCAAAAACTACAGCAAAACCTGTAAAGGCTAAAACAAAATGAAACACAAGAACGAGAAAACACTATTCTTTGATAACAAACAACGAGGAAAAACTTTATACAAGCGAAACATCAAACTCTCTGTCAATAACACATACTAATAATTTTAAGCACCTGCTTTAAGATAGCCTGCTCTGCATGCTCAGCATTAAGCTCCAAAACTTCCCAATCATCTTCAGTATCTGGCTCTATGGTAACCATAGTAGCTTTAGGCAAATTGGAGAGCACTCTTACTTGAACCACAGTACGATCTGACAAACCAATACACTCCGCATATTGCTGCGCAATCTACATCCACACAACAAACAACAAAAATCAAACAAAACGAAAAAAAAAAAAAAATTGTACAGTTACCTCTACTTATTACTATAGTTTGCCTAATGATTTTACTCTTTATTATCCGCCTTCTAACACAGTCTATAAACTGAGAGATTATTGTTGTGCAATCTTCATACACGCAACACAAAACGGAAAAAAAATGAACATTGTACAGTTACCTTACTACTATAGCTTGCCTAATCATTTTACTTTCCAATGTCTGCCTTCTAACAGAGTCTATAAATCGAGAAATTGAAGATTCCGCATATTGCTGCAAAATCTTCATACACACAACAAACAACAGAAATCACACAAAACAAAACAAAAAATGAACATTGTACAGTTACCTCTACTTTTTACTACAGTTTGCCTAATCATTTTACTTTTCAATGTCCGCCTCCTAACACAGTCTATAAACCGAGAAATTGAAGATCCACATATTGCTGTGCAATCTTCATTACACAACAAATAATAGAAATCACACAAAACGAAGAAAAAATGAACATTATACAGTTACCTCTATTTATTACTATAAGTTTGCCTAATCAGTTTACTTTTCAATAATGTCCGTCTTCTAAGTCTAACACAGCCTATAAAGCGAGAAATTGAGGTGCAGACCTGAACTGAATTAGGAAATGGAACATTGTACAATTACCTCTATTTTTTACAACACTTTGCCTAATCCTTTTACTTTTCAATAATATCCGCCTTCTAACACAGTCTATAAACCCAGAGATTATTGCTGTGCAATCTTCACACAAAACAAACAATGAAAATCACAAACTGAACATTGTACAGTTACCTCTACTTTTAGTATAGTTTTTGAATATCTAAATCATAATTTTAAAAAAATTGAATTAATCTAATCCAATTTAGCACCGAAAATTAGTCAAATTGACTCTTGATAAGCTAAACATGACAACTAATACCGGCCGGAGGGAGTACTACTACATTTAGCTCAATTATTTTACTTTCTGATGTGCGCCTTGTAATATAAAGCGAGAAATAGAGGTGAGTCACCTGAATAGAATTAGGAAAAGGATTGGCTGAAGCGGAACCAGACCAAGCTACGCGGAAGACGTGGTTATTGCCGGACCGGAGTTCGAGTGCTAGAATTGGAGGAAGGTAACCTGAAGCAGTGGTGGATTCCAGAGTTTGGATTAAAGACACGGGTAGTGATACAAAGCAGTTCTCGATTCCGGCAACAACTCTCACCTCCAACTCCATTTTTTGACAGATGATTTTGTTTGCAGTGTGTGTGAGATGAATGGCTTTTTTTTTTTAAATTATTAGGATGAGGAGGTTGAACGAGACTTGTTGATGACTAAACATTGCTTTTTTCGAGGACTACTGATCATTTGATGGTAGTTGTTGTTAGACCCGACCCTAACAAAATGTGGATAAGCGGGTCACCTCTTTTTTTTTTTTTTTTTTTTTTTCGGGAACATTGTGAATATTTGTTTTGTTAATGTGCACTGAGAATTTCGTCGATTTTTCTTTAATACGTGCAATTGTATACATTTTATATCTGAAGGAAAACGTTGCATTGACTTGTTAATTATCGACTTTTGTGTACTGCTGAAAATCAGGTGTTTTTGATTACTTACTCTTTTTAAAAAAAATTATTTTTATTACATAGGGAGTAGGGCAGAAGGGAATTACAACGTGATTCAACACTTCTAAGCAAGGTGAAAGTTGAGGTCAACCAATGGTAATTAAATTCCTACGTGTTTTTTATTACTTACATAGTGCGAGGTGAATGGTTTTTTTAGGATGAGTTAGAACAAAACTGAATGATTGATCGATGACTAAATATTGCTTTTCCCGAGGATTCCTGATCATTTGATGGTAGTTGTTAGACCCGATCCAAATAAATAAAATGTGGATAAGCGGGTCACCTCTTTTTTTTTCTTGATACTAATCCCTCTGTTACAATTTATATGACACTATTTGATTTGACACAAAGCTTAAGAAAAAGATAGAAGATTTTTTAAATTTATGGTCTAAAATAAATCTTAAACATTTTTGTGTGGCTATAACTCATTTCATTTAAGGGTAAAAGAGATAGTTTAAGGTTAAGTTGTTTCTAATTATAAAAAGTTGACATTCATTTTTTGGACAGATTAAAAAGGAAAAGGTGCAACATAAATTTGAACAGGTGGAGTATATTGTTTGAAAATCCGTATGATAAGAGGTACTAATTTTGGAATAAAATGTGAATTATTTTATTTCACATTCTATTATAACTGTTAATTAGTCCCAAAAGATATTTGCACAAAAATAATAGAATTAGCTATCCCGTATAAAAGATGAATGGCTGATCTCCAGAATATTCTTGTCTATCCTATCCCTGGTGACAAGATTGGGATATCTGTTTTGTTGAGGTGTACTGAGAATTTCGTTTGGTTTTTTAAAAAAAATTGTGCAATTGTATACTCCATTTCATATTTGAGAAAAAATAATAAATTTTAAGTACTTATATATAGTATATTAGTATTCATTAAATTACCATAGGAAACAGGTTTTAAGGAAAAGGAAAAGAAATAAAATGCAACGACAAAGATTAAGCGAGATTATTGATTCAAGATTTAGTGTGTCCCTTTTTTCCACTCTTTAGTAGCTATTCAACCAAAAAAAAAAAAAAAAGGCCAAAGTCCTCAACAGCCACCTAAACTTGTTCGCAGATTTCATTTAGACACCTCAACTAAGATCCTTTCCAACTGAACACCTAAACGACTACGGATTTGTATCAATTAAGCACTTCTTGCCTATTTTGTATTAAGACTCAGGCGCATGTATATAAGTGTCGCTGATGTGGAATAGACTTTCACTTATCACTTTCCACGTGTAAATATAAAATCCATGTGGTATATTTTTTTTTTTTTTTTTAAATCTGGCTGATAAATCATTAAAAGGGTCAATTAAAAACCTAAATCCTAATCGTTAAACATAACCCTAAAACTATTTCTCTCTCCCCGACCCAATATCTCTCACAACAATTCGTTTCACAGCGAAGCAACGTTTGATTTTAGGTGTTTTTTGAAGAATCTTCTTTGTGTAAGTGTCTTAATTAAACTCGATTGTCCATCTAATTATTGCTTAATCGTTTCATAAAGTGTTTTTAAAAAGTTAGGGTATTTTTATTTCTATATTTGGGGTTGTGTGTTTGATAATATTTCGTCCCTTTCCTAATATTCCCTTTACCATTTTAGTACTTAAGCATTAAAGTATTGCTTTTTAGTTGTTTGGTGCCGGTGGGTGGGTGGTGTGAGTATATTCCGTCAAATAATAACATTTTGTTTTATATTTTCAGGGTTATCCTAACAATTGACCGTGGAGGAGATCATATTTATCAACATTCACCGTGGGGGGACCTTTTCCGACATTCCTGTCTCCACTTATGTTGGAGAGTGTGTGCCAGCCCTCAGGTATAGCGATAATTACTATTTTCCCAAATTGGAGCTACTTTATTATGCTAGAGAATTGGGGTATCTACAAGTTAATGGCTTTATTACCAAGATGCAAAAACTAAAGAATTCCATGTGATTAAGACTAACCTACATCTACTAGTAAAATACTTCAGGCATGAGGACACCTTTGAAGTATTTGTCCTTCATTCATTTGATGAAACATTAATTGACAGTGAGCGTCCTAGTGGTCCAGAAGTTAGTGATACTCAAACTGGGTCATTAAATGGGGGTGTTGGTGCTTGTGAATCTTAACTTAGCTAAAGAGGGTGTTGGTGGGGCTGCTGAGGCTGCTAACCTAGCTGAAGAGAGTGTTGGTGAAGGTGGTGAGGATGTTAACCTAACTGAAGAGAGTGTTGGTGGGGGTGGTGAGCCTGCTAACTTTTCCTGGAAAATGTGTTCTTGGAAAATAAATGAGTTTTTACTTATTTTCTCATGTTCGGTTAGGTAGTGGAAAATAAATAAATTTCTTACTTATGTTTTCATGTTCGGTTGATTGGTAGAAGACATTTTTTCGGAAAATATCCACCCAAGCCCCACCAACTTACCCCAATCCCACCATCCCATACCATACCAACCCCACACCCACCCCCAACCAAATCCCACCCCTACCCAATCACCACCCTCAAACACATTTCATCTTCACCCACTCTGCCCCACACCACCACCCACCCCATCGTCACCGCCCACCCCATACCAAATTTGACCACGCAAACTTTCCATCTTTATAATTTTTTTATAAAGTTAAAGTTAAAATTAAAGATGAAGTAGAAAAATCGGAAGGGGTAGAGGGGGAGAGTGGGGTGGGGTATCGTAGAAAACCCAAAAAAACTTTTCAAAACTTAACCAAAAAAAAAATTGGAGGGGGTGTGGGGTGGAGGGGGGTCTTGGGGTAGGTGGTGTAAAAAAAAAAAAAAAAAAATTAAACTTTTTTTTAACAAACAAATTATATTTTTTGGAAGGGGGTGGGAGTGGTGTAGAAAACCCACAAAAAAAAAGCTTAAAAGATTTTTTTTTTTTTTTTTTTTGGGGGGGTTGGTTGGGTGGGAGGGGGTTGGAGGGGTGGTTGTGGGGTTGGTTGGTTAGTAATTGGTGAAATACCACTTGTGGACTTGTTTTTCCTAATTTGATTAGGGAAGTCATTTTCCCCATATTTAAGAAACTTGTTTTTCTAAAGAAAATATTTTTCAAAAATTTTGACCAAACGAACATGGTTAAAAATCGGAAAACATACCGAACACACCCTAAGATAGTACTGTTTATCTTACTTTGACCCTTTAGAGAATGAGAGTATCAGCTTTGATATAATACCATTCTTTTGATAACGTTTTGTTGATCGAATTGTGTCATATAAGCTGTAATTACCCTTATTAAATTTCAAAACAAAAACATAAGGTCACATACCTTATACTCCCTCTGTTTCAATTTATGTAAATCCTTTACTATTTGGAGAGTCTACGAGGTGGTTCTTTGACCACACTTTTCTTACATTTTTTCTAAATTATTTTAATTATAAATTATCATGACTTATATTACTTAGTTTCTAAATATGTAAATTTTATTTTTACAAACTTGAAAAATCTATGTCAAAATTTAAGGTCAAAGTTATGAAGTTTGACCCTCGTACTTCGAAAAGGTTCACATAAATTGAAATGGAGGGAGTATTAAATATTATTTTATTAAGATTAATTTAATTTTTAAAATTAAATCGTGAATCGACTTTTTCTTTGACAAACTCATTTTTTCAACTATTGTTTTAGTATTCTTATTCTACTATTGCATTTACAATAATTAACTATTAAGTAAAGTAACGTATTATGCTCAATGCTCAATTAAATAATTTTACATATGAATTTACAATCTTATGAATTTGATTTGATTAATAATTAATCAGAGTGTTTTTTTCAAAAGAAAAAAAAAAACCTCGTTTGGACTAACAAATTTTCTTCATTAAATAATATTTGAATCTTTATTTATTTTAAGAGTTTTCTTATCCATTTTATACCAGTGTAATACGAAAGAAAATTGGTACTTCTTTATTTTATCACTCACGAGTCATGTGACATGAAAGTCTACTTCACAGTTTTGAATGAGAGAAATAAGTAAGGAATTATCTTTTCGACTTTGACTTTTTCACTCCAATTGCTGTTTTTCTTTCTGTAACTTAAAAAGTAGCTACTTCAGTTTCGGCTTTTCGAATTTTCGATATTCCTTTTTATTTTTCATCAAACGAATAACATCTTCATTTGGATTTTTTTTTTTTTTTTTTTTTTTTTTTTGTTGATAATACAAAATAACACATTAGGCTCCAAACCTTTATACCCTTTTTTTCTAATCCCAAGACTTTTATACCTTAATTAAGGAGCTGGAAAATGATCACTTTCCTTTTTGTTACAATATTCACAAGGTTGAATAATAGCACATTACTACGCACTAATCGTTATTAAACTGGTATCTCACCACACTAGCTAATTAATTTCAGATTCTTTCCATTTTCACCAAAATATTGAAGGTTACAAGCTCCAAAAAGTAGTTAAATCCAGTAAATATTAATTGAAAACTCATTATTATTTTTGACGGCGATGACTCTAAATTATCTCAATCCACCTGGAATATTACAATCATAATCATTGTTTTTACGATTATAACTATTTATTTATGTTATGATTTGTACCTTAAAATATTACTCACTTCATAGCTTATTTAAACTTACTGCCCTTTTGAACTTGTAGTATCATATAACTATGACAATTTATTTATTTATTTATTTATAAGTTACACAATTCTATGTAACTTTGATAACATTATTCCATAGCTCGTTTGACATAGTAACTATTTTTACAAAAGATATATAGTATTTCTCAATTAGACAATGGATACTATCCCGTTAATTTATTTCCTTTTTAGTGTTCCACTAGTCAAAGCACATTACGTAAGTTAAAAGTTTATATGGAAAGTTTCTATAAATGGGAGATAAATTCAATATTCTGTCATCACATTCACCACATAGGGAGCGTGAAAATTTTCCCTCTTTCTTGATTTCTTTTATACCAATGTTTCCTTCTTTCTTGATTCATAAAACTAAGATTAGTATTTTTTTTTGCCTCTGTTGTACAGATTTTTGAAAATGAAGCAGTGATTAGTTGTTGTATGTGGTTATCTAGGTGAAACAAGATTAGGTGCATTGTTTTTGTTAATAGTTTGGGTTGTTTGTTTGTTGGAAATTGAGTTTGATTATAAGCAGAAGAAGTGGAGCCAAGATTTAAAGCTTATGCATTCGAGATTCTAGTTCCTTTAAAGTTATTGAGTTCAAAACTAATAATACGTAAAAACTATGGGGTTTAGAAAGCAAGCTATACATTGGCTCCACTCCTGATAATATGGAGAAAGTTGGAAAGCAAGAACCGGCTCTAAAGAAAAAGAGGGAAAGATGTGTTTTTGTGGATCAAGATTATATAAAAGAGGGTGGAGTTGCCTATGATGGGGATAATAGTTCTAGTTCTAGTGATGATGAACCTGACCCGCATTATATGACTTTCTTGGCTAATGCTAAGCCAGATGGAAAATCATTTGTTGTTAAAGTTAGTGATCAGAATGGTTTGCCCGTGTTCCTTAAGTATGAGAAAGAGGATGGATTTGATGATGAGCGTCAATATGATAGGGAGTTGGAGATTCGTGGAGTTGAGAAGAATCAGGATAATGTTAGGGAAAATTACAAATTGGGGAGTTCAAAAACTCTGAAGACTAATGCGAGAAAGAATAGGAGTACCTCCATTGTTGAGAAGCAGAAGATGAAAGATGGGATTTTGAGTAAGAAGCGAGGGAAGGAGGATAGGGATTTAGATAAAAGGAAGCAAAGAGTTGATGTTAAGAAGGAGAAGAAGACTCAGAATGGTAGCAAATTCATGGACGCAGAAGTAAGAATAGAACCTAAAGAAGATTCTGATGGTAAGAGTTATTTGTTGAGTTAATGGTCTAAAATACACCTGAATTATCACTTTTTCACGAGTTTCTCACCCTAACTATCAATACACCCCAACTATCTGTTGTTCCTTTTTCTTACATGACCTATCACTATCAATGTAGGTGAGTAGATAGTGATAGTTCAGTGTTAATTAGTGAACAACCGATAATAACTAATCAAATTTTCGAGGGTGTGTTTTAATACAGAGATGGTGGTTGTTCAGGTAGGAAAAAAGAACTGATAGTTAGGGTGTGAAACTCACGAAAAAGTAATAGTTCAGGTGTGTTTTTTTTACCATTATCTCTTATTTGTTTCTTGCATAAAAACCTTGTGTATGAAGATTGTTGTCTCAAATCTTATCTTGGACATAATTGTCATTTGGTTTATGAAGGACTTGAGGAGGGGAGTCCCCAAAGCGAAGTAGAAATCCTTGAGAATGTAGGTGCAGGGGGCAGGGGCAGTAGCTCTAACCCCTTTGTACCTTCAGTGAAACACTCCGAGAATGTATGATTTCAATTCTGCTGCTACTTTCACTAGTCTTTTTGGTCCCCTTCCTTTATTTATGTTACCTCTTAGTTTGGTTATTCATGATAATTCTTGTAACCATTGGCTGCTAATTTTGTGTATCAAGCTGGAGGATGCGACAATTATAGATTCTGGGTACAGGAAGGAGGTTCTGAATTTATTGATGAGGCCCTACGATGACGAGGAGTATAAGAAGCTTTGGAAAGACATTAAGATGCAAATACCATCTAGCGATAGTGAAACAAATACACGTGGAAAATCCCTTCTAGCACTCCATAAAGGTAGGTTAACAGCCTACAGTTTGTTTTCCAGCATAGTGGCATCTCTTTGCATTTTGAATGCATCTCTTGTGTGTGTTTTGAATTTTTCTCGGGCCATGCCTTGGTTTCAAATTTATGTTGTCACTTTTGAGATAGTACCCAATTCCATAGAATTCCTGCTCTCTCATTTAGACAATTTAAGAATAGGTTCTTATCTTGTTCTTTCACCAAAAATTGAACTGAACTTGCTATCAAATCTTTACTGATCTGATTGAGAAAAAGTTTTGACTTTTTTTTAATCTCATTTTCGTGTAGCTCGTAGTACAGTATGTTCTCTTGTTTTCTCTACACTTTTATCTCCATCTCACTTTTATCATTTTACTTCCACTAGGTGTGGAAGAGTAGAGTGTTTTTTGGTCAATTAAAAAGGGAAGCATTCAGATCTTTCTTTTTAAAAGTTTCCTTAGATCAATGTTCCCCTTTTTAATTGACTAAAATTTTTATATGAATGAGGCATGAATGTAACTTTTGATACAGTATAATATTTACTCACAGACAAGTGTCAGTGGAAACAATAGTTATGTAAGGCAAGTGACCTCATCAAAAATGAAAAGTCATGTAAGGCAAGGGAACAAGTTGCGACTCCAAGAAAGGAACTAAGAAAACATTTCTAGGAAGGAAATATCTGCTTTCAAAGTCTGAAAGCCACACCAAGAAACAACAGACTTAACTTGCCAAATATGCTGAAGGTCATCAACTCGTCAATAATCAAAATCGTGTCTCATTCAAATTAAGATATGAAAGCATGTATTGGAAACTCTAAAGTTGCCTTCTACTCTATGACCGGAAGAATACACTTTACAGAAAGGATATATTTTGAACTTTAGGTGGATATAGCCCCGCGAGTGGCAGCCCTAGTGCAAAAACTGCAGAAAATTGTGAGAAAGCAACTGTAGCATGGGATAATCTGAGAAGGATGACGATTCAAGGCACTGTAGTTGCACAAGATTTTCACTCTGCAAGTTTTTCTTTTTTATTCACTGTGCAGGTTCAAATATCAAAATTAGCATGCATTTACAGGAAAAGAGAGACTTGAACTTTGTTGTAGCCCTAGTAGGTGACGTTCCTAGTGTATGAAGTGCGGAACTTGTGAAGGAATCAAATGTACTATGGAATAATCTGACAAGGACCACAATTTAGGGCACTATTGTAAATCATCATTGTGCAAGTTCAAATTTCATAATTAGCATATACTTAACCAACTGAGATGATAAAAAAAAAATTCTAAATTGTTGTCCAAGATCTAGGAAAATAACAATTCCACCTCAATCCCGAGCTAATCGGTTGACTATATGTATCCTGACTATCCACGCTTCATTTGGACACGATACGTTCCAATAGTCAATAACTTGGGATTTGTTAACAGTGGAGGTTCTCTCCATTTTATTTTTTTTTGAAACTAGTAAAAGTAGATTCTCTTCATTTTTTCCGACGTACAAATCTCTAAACAGATTAAAAAGACTTCTTGTAAACACTGGTTTTGATATAAGTGTACCAACATGACTAAACTTTAAATCTTAATCTCCGCAAGTTGGAATTGCCTATATGGATCTTTTACATCCATAGTGTTCTATTTTTTGCTAAATTTGCATGGATTCTAAGAGTCTATAGGTTCTTTGAGATAATTCCCTTTCGTATGATTTTAAGCCTACTTCATCTGAGCACCTTTTAATCATCATGGTGTCACACCTACCGACTGTTGCATCTAGAGGAGGTAGGCTATATGATAATGCCATCTTAAGTGACATGCTCACCCCTTATCCTCTTGATGCTTGTACCTACTTTTTAATGTGATCATTTCTCGTCTTATCTAATCTTTTATTACCGTACATCCATCTTAACATATCCACTTCTGCAACACTCATCTCGTGGAAATTTTGGACTTTAGAGGTCCAATGTGCACTCTTATCATCATTGTCTTGCAACTATTGAGTAAAATTTGCTTCACTTTGGTAGGTATCTTTCTATTGCATAATATTCCTGTATTCCTCGATTTTGATCATCCTATTTTAATTTCATTCATCAATGATGCTGTTGCATGAGCCTGAGCTGCCCAAAAGTCATGGTGAACTGATGAGCACAACCATCATAAAAGTTAGGAATCGATGAACTTAACAGTTTCTTGGATTATTAAACCGGTAAAAGTTTCACTCATGGATAGAGACATATGGAAATGAGAAGGCAGAAGCATGCTTCAGATTGAAATCATTCTGTAATAGGTTAGTGTAAAGGGAGAATTGGAATTTTCTCACTCCTCAATTTGGCTGTCTAGGAACCAAGATAAGTGTGCCTTTCTGTTTGGACAGTTGCATAGGAACTATGCTGAGAACTTGAAAAACGAAAGGAAAATTCACATTAGCTGGTCTTTTATGTGAAATAGGGCTGTGAACATATCAGTCATTTGATACTTCACTACCTAATTAGGTAAAGATTGTGATGCATCTGGTGGAATATGTTTGGTGCAGAATCAGTGATCGTTAGGAATTATTTGAGATTTGTTACTACAGTGGACTTCTGGAGGAAGAGGAGGAGACTGGGACATGGAAAATAGCTCATTTGACGGTGATGCATGCCATATAAAAAACAAAAAGGCTTTTAAGGGAGTTGAGAACTCTTTTCAGCAGAGTGCAGCATCTTTATTATTATCCGTACACTTTTGGAGAGCACGTGATATTTTAGTGAGTAGTGATGACAGGATGCTATTTGAAGGAAATAATGTTTTCTGTAAGATTCTCTATTATTTGTAAACAACTTTTATGTGAGAATTTATCTTACCATGTTAATAAATTATAATCCTCACTATAAAGGTGGGGAGTCTACTTGAGAAGGTAAGAAACAGGGATAGAGACATGACTTGTTTGGAAATCCTATTGATCAAGGAAGGCAATGAAAAATCAATTAAGAGTTTTCCACAATTGAGAGCTGTGAATGCAGCAGGATTGCAAAACTGACATGCATATTTAGGGTTTACTTCTATGTAATTCAGGTGATTTTCATAGAATTTTAGAATAGTTTTAAGCTTTTGTAAGCTGCTTTGTTTACCATTTGTGTTATGTTACAAGCCTTTTCAATTTAAATTGAAGTATTTTGTGAAGTTTAGTGGTCTTTCAGAAAACTAGAATAGTTTATGTTATAGAAGAGAAAAAATTACCATTTGATTACTTGTCTACTTGAATTTCTTGGGGATATCAAACCGTCTAGTTGCTACTCCCATATTGGCTATTGATATTCTTATTTCTGCTATTTGCTGTGACACTTTGTATCCCAAGTCAGAGATGTGATTCACCATATCAACAGCAAATTTCTAATACATTTTCATTGCAAAAAATGCAGGTGTCAATCGGGAAATCAAAAGGACCAATCATGACAAAGATAAAAAGTTGAATATCATGCGCGGATTTTTCTTTTGGTTAGAGGTGAGGGCTAACGCTTCTTGCATGTCCTTGGTAAAGAATAGTAACTGTTTTTCTTTCTCTCCCTCCTTTTCATCTGTATTTTGTCCTTGTTTCATCTCGTTGTTGCAATCTTACAGGAAAACTGATCTATTTAAATATCTGAATTGAAATTATTCGAATGTATTTTTCCTAATAAA
>NC_081351.1:44965847-44977527 GCF_029784015.1 Lycium ferocissimum
AGGCAACACCAACAAATTGAAATTATAGTTTAGACTCGGTAATTGCGATGAAGTATGTACGGTGTTGGAAAATATAGATTCCTTACTATGATTGGAGAACTACTTGTCTTAAAAGAGAGATTATTCTGAGTGTGAAAATGAGATGGATCCAGTAAAGAGGAATAGATATTAGCAAAAATGGCACATTTGGAAAGATTTAACTATCGCTCTTGATGGAAGTACTCTATTGAATTCATCACTGCAAAAAAGAATTTTAAGCAATATAGGTATGCTTTGCCTGTCAAAAGTAAAAAGGTGATAGAAGCAAAGCTATGGAAGCATAAACATAATCTCAGCTGATTGTATCAATAAGTTCATTATCACCTTGATTAAGACTCAATAAGAGAGTTCAAATTGACTTGGAAATTGCTAAGACTGAAAGGTAAAAGAACTAAAAGTGAAACAGCTTTCAATGAAGATATGCATAGAAGGGGATGAAATTTTCATTTCCTTTAATTCTCTATAACAACAGCTTTTCTTGTTCTATCACACAACAGATTTTGCAAAACAAAAAATTGCCTAATCCTAAGACCTATACCTAAGTAACTAACTAAAACCCTAAAGATTAAAAACAGGGAAATCATTGTAGCTCCATTGGTTGGCTGCCTGAATTTTCACCTTCCCACATTATAATCCCTCCCTCATTTTCCCTTCCCCCAACCCACATTTTAGAAAGGAAAAAAAAAAAGAGAGAGAGAGATTAAAAACAAAAAAAATTGTCCTGCACTAGCAGAACACTACACAAACCTAACTACAAAACCTAATTTACAATGCTGAGAGTCTGAGACTCCTCTGATACATAGCTTGTGGTCATATCGCTTGCGCTATCTATGTGGGCAGATGAACCTACCGACCTATTCCTATTTATCAGACGCATGGGTTTAATAAGCTCATCGAGATCATCTAGTTGCATCTCCGCAGGAACACTATCGCAAAGTGGTGTTTGTTCACTTCTCTGGTCAATAGTCTGTTCCTCTTCATCACTACCCTCTAGACTAATAAAATCAACAAATTTCCCCTCCTTGAAGAATATGTCACTATTCTCCTTGACAGAAGGTTTCTCTAATCCAGCTGTTACGCGCTCACTAATGTCGACATGTGGAGAGCCAAAGTAACGACCTCGACCATTCTTCAACTCGCTGGAAGCTTTCCTTTTCACTCCCTTCCTTTTGTTTTTCGGATGGTGAAGCTTGCATTTTGAACCTTGGGGACAGTTGCCAGTTGCTTCAAAAACGGGGCAGACATAGGTGTGTTTCTTCTGACACTGCATGTTAAGAAATATGATCCATTTCACAAGTTTCAAGATTAGTGGGGTTGTGTGTTTGTGACGATCCACATATCTATTGTACGGGAAATATAAAAATAATAGTGAGATATAGTAGCATTCAGACACAGAGGTGGACACATAAATCAAAATATTTAGCAAAATCACCAGTCGAAAACATAGTTATATCAAGGGAAGTCACTTCAAAAACAAAAAATGACAAGCAAGAAGCTGGAAGGATCCCCACTACTTCATTCAGGGGGGGAAGGTGTGGAGACTAGCCTCATTAATTCTAAACAAGTTTGGGTAGGGACTAGCTCAGCTCTAACTCTAGGATGGGACCTTGTCAAGAAACAAACCAAACATAAAACTGGGTAAACAATCTAAACTTCAAAAGACTTTCTTTGCTTGATCATCCAAAGGCTGCTTTTAACTAAAAATTGTTTCTACTTGACACCGTCTGGAATAAATTGGCTGTGAGCTATTAAAGAGCTTATTCTAAGTGGAATTTCAAAATTTGAGGGAATATCATACAGTTGCTATTGATTAATTTTGGAAGCAGAAAACTAAACCAAAGAATACCTCATTGCCATCAGCACAATAACCCCTAAGAAAACCTTCACAAAGAGAGGCATTTGGATTCACATTTACGTGTCTATATGGACAATTCTCATTCGAGCATATTCCTGCCAAAAAATATAAGTTAGTGCTCTGAAATTTCTTTTGATCAAATTGAATCAAAATATACTAACACCTATAGATGTAATAACACCCACCTTGCAGAAAATAGGAGCAGTCTTGCATTCTTTCAGGAATGACCTAATACATGAGGTGAAAACAAGTAAAAAAGCAACAACTAATCATAGCAACAACTAATCATGCTGCATCCACATTAATTATAGGGTTTAAGAAGTAACATACCTCGTGAGTCAATTTACAATTAGTGTCAGAGCAAGAACCATTCAGAAATTTAGTGCAGACAGCGATTTTAGATGGGTCATGAATGTAAGGACATTTTCCATTATCCTTGTTACACTTGCCAAACCTTGTAAAAAACTGGCAATACTGTTTCTTTCTTGCCAACCGAATTCTAGCAGTGTGCAAACTCCAACGTACTTTCTCACTCGCTAAGATGCGTACTCGTCTCTTTGGATTTCTAACCAGCTTATTACCATTGCCAACCCGCACATACCTACACACAGTTACAAGCATTTATATTTTCATCTTTATAAGGCAAAGTTTTATTCACTGTAAGCATTTATATTATCTCATTTCATTCCTTGGAAGCAAAACCGTAGTTTTTATAATTCTTTTCCTATTGGCTATCTTGTTGGAGTACCTACTATTTTTTCCAGACTATATGAAATCCCATAGAAAATATTTGAGATATAGTGCAACAACTTAAGTACCAAGAATTACGATTGTTCATATTACCATGCTTCCTGAAAGCAATATGCAATATTTTTATTTAAAAAAAAAAAAAAAAAGTAGTAAATGAATATTATAGTTAAAGCAATAATCCAATACTAACTCAGTGAATATCAAAGTTAAAGCATCAACCCAGTACTAACTCAACGCCTGAGATTAACCAGCACTAGGTACAACATTGATAATGAACTGAAAACAATAGTACTATACGTACTCATCATTCCCAATCAATAATCTTTTTGGGATGTAAGATTTCTTCGCCTCCGGAACTGACACCGATGGCTCCTCATCTGTCCATAAACATGGAGAAAATTACAAAGTCAAGTAGCCAATAATATAAAGTGACAGTTACAAGAAATAAATCCAGAAACTTCACCGAGACCACTCTTAGAAATAAAAGAAAAAAAGCATTCTACCCCCATCCCTACAAGAGGGGGTAAAAAAAGGAAAAGGAACAAGACAAAGCAAACTCAATCCGTCTGAGTCCAAAGAATGAATGATCAAGATAAAGATGAAAATTACTTACCCAAGTTTCAAAACCCTAAACAATTAACGAATTAAAGGGAACAGGTCAATTCAAAGTAGACAGCACGAGTTTTAAGAAACAGCTCCTACATTTAGTGCCACCACACCCCCCACCCCCCCCCCCAAAAAAAAAAAAAAACAAAAAAGTTCCAATAAACATGCAATGATTATTCAACATAAACTTCTCACAATTTTTTATTTTAAATTTGATAAAAGAAACTTTTCAAAATGTATGACTTCCATATTAGATACAACAACATCATACCCAGTGTAATCCCCACAAGTGGGGTCTGGGGAGGGTGGTGTGTACACAGCCTAACCCTTATCTTGTGAAGGTAGAGAAGCTATTATCTATAAACAACTTTTGTATTAGATACGAGACCGAAAAGACTCGGTTCTATCGAAGAGCTAGCACCCTTTCCAGCGTCTCCACCAAAACAGGAATGCCCACTCCATCAAAGAAAGCAGCCAATTGAGAGAACTTTCTCGTTGGAAGAAGTTCGAACGCTGATTGAACATATCACTGAATGAATAGGATCAGCATATTTCTGCTTTAAAAGAATCTTACCATTTTTACAGGAAAAAGAATCTTACTGTTGACATAGGTGTCCATGCTGGCATTATCAAAGTTCATGACTAAAATTTAGAAAGCTCTCTAGTACCTTTAAGCACATTTGTGTCAATAAATAGCAAGCATCAGAGTAACTTATTTTCTATAAATTATAGGCTCTGACAAGTCTACATGAAAACAAATGTGAATTTAGATGATGATTTCATCTTTCTACTCTTTCCCTAAACCAACAGTCCACTATCATTTTTTTCCGTTGGAAGAGGAAAAGTTAAATGCCTTTAAGTTCATCTCTTGGTGAATTTTTTGCTGACTCTATGGAAACCAGAATCTTCAGCAAATACATGCTACCACGATGTCACTCATGTGCAGAATTAAGTAAATGAAAGAACTAGAGATTAGTGTAGAGTTGAAATGAAGCAAAATGATACATTCTCAGTCAAATGAAGCAAAAATGGTACATTTACAGTGCAAGGATCCACTAAGACTAAGCTACATAAAACTACATCCCAAGGGAAGGGGAGGCTGGCGGAAATTTAATTAATAGTTATTTGTTCAACGGAATCATTTTAAGACACTGCTAGTAACAAATTCATGTGAGCCAACCAAAAATTTGAAGAGAAAATCATTTGACAGAGCCACAAAACACAGGAAGGTACAAGAGTTCATACAGAAATATGAACTGATAGGTTCAGCTTCCATAAGTCAAATTTAAGTTCTGCTAATTCCTTCGACTATCAGAAACAAAATCAAAGCAGTCTCTAAGATGATATTGCAGGTACCAACTCAAAGATAATAACTTAAAGGAACTTAAATTCTCATAGCACCACTTTATAAGGAAAAAAATTGGCAAATACATATCATAATTGAAAAGGTTAAAAGAAAAAATAGGAACGGGTAGGAAGGAGAATAAAATCAGCAAAATCAGGAGCAAAGCACCTGAAATCCTCTGTAGTGTCTTCCCAGAAGGGTCCATCTTATACCGCTCGCAACCAATGCGGAATATCCTTTCTCCTGTAACAAGTTAGAAGACCATCATAGTGCTCAATTAGAAAAGACTACAACATATGGAGAAGGTACATAGAAAGGACATAACTTTTTGTTGTATAATTATTATAAGGACAAAACTGATACATGGACATTCAGTACTTCCTAAAATATTTTCGAGAAACTTGAAGGAAAATGAATATGCCACACCAGGGTAGAAAACTGGCCTACCTGGGAGCAGCTTTACACTACAAAACTTACGAGAAACATTATTTCCATTCATTGAGTCAGCATTAGAGCCATCTTGTCCCCTTTTCCTTCTGTCAAAATCAGCAACTGCTAGCGCAGCTTCCTGCGAAAAAGCCTTCAGTTTACAATTCAAATTCCTACATACACTCGCACATTTTACAACCCCAAAATAAACCTAGTGCAATAGGACAAACCTCAGCAGCCTTCTTTGACCTTTGCTCAATAGATTTTGACCACTTTAGACTAGAGCCAGAGACACTTAACACCTTAGATCTTCGTAAAGAGAGTCCGTGAATTGATCTTGTGTAGATTGTCTCCCGCTTTTTTGAGAGCAGTAGCTTCCGTCTAAAAAAAATATACTTGAGATATGGAGTTTGACACCAGAAAGAAATGAACGACCATGAAAAGATTCCTTACCTGATAATAGAGGAACTGTCACTTGAAGAGGAACTCAGGAAGCTCCTCCTATAGCTAGCTCTTTTCCACGGAAATAAGTAAGGCCAAAGTTTCTCATATCCTAAAGTGCCGCCATATTTCCTTGATGACTGAGTATCACCTAATTTCCAGACCAATGAGAACTTTGACAATTTAGAGGTCTTGGCTAAACCTGCAAAAGGTAATTTAGATAAACCTTGTCTGATTAGTGATAATACATTAACTTCCAAAAACGGTGGTGTTCTAGGCCAAAACAAGTATATCATGTGCTTGAATAAAAACGCGTTCTGACAAGAATAGGTAATACTAAATTATAGAAGTGGATCTTTGGTACTATTCCAATCATTAGTTCCACCAATCCTACTCCCTAACGGACTGTTAGCTAGAAGACAAAGTTATGCCGGGATTATAATGCATGGTTTGTAATATTGGGATTAATAAAACCTGGATTATTAAGAGCCCGTTTGGATTAGCTTATAAGTTGGTCAAACCAGCTTATAAGCCATTTTTTAACTTATTTGAGTGTTTGGCAAAAATAGAAAACAGCTTAAATTAAGTTCAAAAGTGCTTAAAATAAGCCAAGACCAAGAAGTTGCTCAACCCCAACTTATTTTTTTTTTGGCTTAAAAGCCATTTTAGTTTGACCAACAACTTTACCCTTTTATCCCTTATATTTTCTGTTAATTCCAATACTACCCTTACTTCTAAAAACCCTTTAAGCACTTTTATCCAGACACGTAACTGCTTATTTATAAAATAACTTTCAGCATTTAAAAGTACTTTAAGCACTTATGGTTACAAGCAACTTTTTTTCAGCTAATCCAAACGGGCTCTAAGTGCATACACATTTTTTTGGCAAATGTTTGGTTCATTGCATTGAAAATGAAATATATGCATAATGAAAAACATATGTTTGGTTAAGTTGGATAACATTTTGCTAACCCTTCACCATTTTTAAAGTAAATTTTAAAAAAAAAAGGTAATAAAGGATATTTCGGTCTTTTAGATGTTTTATCAAAGGATTGCTAATCCCAGAATTAAATTTCATGCCAAATCCAGTATAGGATAAACTCTAGCATAAATAATCCTGATGTTGCTTATACTGGAAATAAAAAATCCAACCAAACAGGGGATAAAATGATCTCACTTTTTTCATACGGGGGTTGTCCAATCCCTGTAACCAAACGATTCCTAAATATTTTCAAGTACCCATATACAAAACCTAAAATGAAGACCATGCAGAACTTATGATTGTCATCTCATTGCAATCTACTCTTTCTTCATTAACTTGAAAAGCCCAATGTTTTTCCAAACATAATACCTAAAGCAAAAAATCCTGTTCCATGAAGCAGTTGGGAATTACCGCACTACCCTCGCTTTTTCACTGACGTGAAATGTTAGCATACTGTCACAGGCCACTCCATAGTATCCACAACAAAACTTTTGAGCTCGAGGAACTAATAAAATTTACAGCTATCTTTAGAAAACGTCCTTGTAGAACCATAGGCTAGTGAACTATCTTTTACCAAGTAAAGCTGGTTCTCTCTCTCTCTCTCTCTCTCTCTCTCTCTCTCTCTTTCATGTGTTGATAGAAACACCACAAAAAAACATTTTAAGTGAAATAAAGAAGCATAATTCCTTGTTCAAAATAAATAAATAAATAAACAAAAGGCAACGAAACAGATCATTCAATCGACTAGACTTGTCGGCTATACGAATCATTATATCCATTTCACTCTATCCAGGTCAATTTCAGTCCAATACAAGAACACCAACTAAAACATTGCTTGTATTAGAGTGATTTAGTGAAGGTCGCTTGGACTTAGCCATGGTTTGTTTTTCTAACTTACTCATATCCCTGAAAACTATTTTTCAATTCAAATTCATTTAAAGTCCACAACATGCTAAATTAATATAATCGCCATAATGCATATGCTTAATTATGATCACAGCAACAAAAAGTCTATAACATGAAAGTGGAGCGACAGCAAGCAGATGAAGCAGAGTTGGATCATGCAACTACCTACAGCTGCCAAATATGATGAGTTTTGCTTTAAGAGAAAAAAAAAATCCTTACCATTCAGCCTTTTCATACTTTTTTGGAATGGAACTATATTCTTTGCCGTGGCAACTCTTTGCTTCATATGATTGTTGCTGGATGCACGAATCAGTTGATTCTTTCTCCTCTTATAGTAGGCATCAGATGAAGTCTGAGTCTTATCTGAAGCTGCAACTAACTGATTTGATCTTTTCTTCACATAAACTATATTCTTTCTGGAACTGCCTTCATCTAATGTATTCGGGCTTTCAGAATTGCCTCCCAAACCAATTTGACATTCAGGAAGTGCAGAAGATGTTGATGGATGCTCAGAAGGCTTCACCGCCGAAATATTGTCTGTAACCTCCAAAGCATCTGAGTTTGCAGCAATACCACCATTTCCAGGATGATCTACAGCTGGTAAAGATGTAGACTTCAATGTAGTGCAACTAAATGGTTCACTTTGTGGCGGGGTTTCGGGTCTCTCTGAAGGAGCATTTACTTCTGGAGTTCCCCTGCAGCTGGGTGAATCAATTATCTCAGTCCTATCCCCAGGTTTTCTCTTCAGGTCATTCTCACCAGAAGAGTTCAACCGGGAAACTGAAGAACTTGGAGCATGGTATCCTTTGGAAAGGGAACCAACAGGAGAAGGATTTCTGACAAGACTGTTACCCTTGCGTACGTAAGAGGTGACTTTCGCAACGTTCTTAGGTAAATGGCTTTGTGGAGGTAGGGAGTTCATCTGCAAACCTCGTCCAACAACAGAGGGAGAGGTACTATCAGTTCTATGCCATGTCAGTGGCTTCTTCGAAATGGGCACATTCCTTGAAGTGATAAAACTCGATGGGCGAACAGAGGGAACTCTAGGGCCAGCTGGATTTTGCTGGTTCGCACGCAAATCTGGCTTCCAACTCTGTGAACTCACGTTCTTGGTGGACTTTACAGTATTCTTTGATGATAATGGCACAGTATTGACATTAACCAGAGGACCGCCAGCAACTTTATGATCTGAACTTCTACCAAACTCAAAAGTGTCTGATGATGTCTGCACTGAGGAAGAAACATGGTCATAAGCAGTTACAGTATTTTCAACATTTTGGGATTTTGCAGAAACAATTTCACTGGACATTGATGACTTATAATTAGGTTCCTCAGATGCTGAGTTATTAAGTAAGTCTTCAGGAAATGACACCAGTGGGGACATAACAGGCACAGATTCCCTACTTTTGACACTTGATTTGTCAAATAAAGAGAGATTATCTGCCAATAAAGGTATATCATCCTTGTCAAGCACATAATTATGGCTTTCACGACATTCTGGGGCCAACTTTTGATCTATTCCAAGAGAAGAACCTTTGTCCTCAGTTACTCTATTAGCCATTCTAAGCGGCTCAACGGATACAGCTGAAATTGTAGTTTCTTGTCCCACAGCTCCCAGTTGAAAATTGTGAGCAATGACCTGCTGAACATCTGAAAAGTGATCCACCAAGTCATCTCCAAATGGCTCGGCCTGACATACATTCTTGGCAGTACTGCTCTCAAGCATTGTGACTGAAGGACGAGCTGGTGGACCATCATCTACATTAGACAATGTATTTCGAGATTCTAATTCTGTCGCGGGAACATCATTGATCAAAGGCACTGTAATTGGCATGCTAGAAGGTTCCTCATGGGTGGTAACACAGGGAACAGATTTAACCTTTACTGGCGAAGAAACTTCTCTTTCCTTGGGACTCTTTCTAGAACATGAATTGGAATAATCTTTAAAACAATCCTGAAGTGACAGCTCCTCTTCTGAAGGCCCTCCATGTGAACGATCCCCCTTTAGTGAATCACTCCCATTACCAGGAACTGTAACATCCTCTTCTTTAGAGGCATGATCTCCTCTCAAACAACTGAATTTACCTTGGCCTAGCAAAGAACAAGCCTCATTTTCCTCTGTCTCACTCATCTTCGTAGAAAGCAAAACGGACTCGTCATCCGTAATCTTCCTCTTCCTTGTGACCTTAGGTAAACAGTCATCATCCACAATAACCCTAATATCATCTCCAACAGAAACCACTGTATTGTCAGATCCATTAGCATGTCTTGTCTCGGGTGATAATGTGACTACATCAACATAAGATTCAAAATTAACGTCAAAAGTGCCAGCACTTGGATCACTATTACTCAAGCACTCTGCAGTTTGCAAGTCACCAGTAGCATGTCTCGTCTCGGGTGATAATGTGACTACATCAACATAAGATTCAAAACTACCTCCAAAAGCACCAGCACTTGGATCACTATTACTCAAGCACTCTGCAGTTTGCAAGTCATTGACAGCCGCAACTCTCCCAGTCTCGTCAGGATTAAAACTACTGTCATTTCCATTCAAGAAACTCTCTCTGAGTCCTCCCTGGGTATTAGTCAACAGAGGTACAATGTTGGGGTCACTGGATGGCTCCACGGAACCAGCTTCAAAGGATCCCATAGCAGCAACTGCATTCTTCTTCCCATCAGAAAACCCCAAGTCAGAATCAGCAGAGACATATGTATCTTTAGTTGACGAAGATACTTCATCCTTGTGGGTTTTTCTCCCACCTAGGCTTGACAAGACACCATCACCATTTCTTTCTACACAAGCCATGGCCTCAGAACATTCTTTAATAGGACCATCTTCGGACACTCGGAGCTCATCCTCAGAATGCCCTCCAACGTTACCAGTATTATCGGCATCAAAACTAGTAGGTTTGTTCTGTACTTCAATCATACATGGCTCAGAATTCAACATGGAAGGGCCACTCTGAACTGATCTGCCGGTATAATCAGCAACGTCATTAATTTCAGAGTCCATGCCTGAAGAAACCAAGACTTTAGCTGGACACACTTTCTTCCCATCAGAAGTAGACTGCTCTACGGACTCATCTTTACTAACAGCAGCCAGTTTTGAAGGTTTGTCTAGTTTGCTAACTACTTCATCTGAAGGCAGATTCACATTGACATCATTGAGTGTAGTCATATCATCAGACAAAATTCTCTCTACCGATTCTACAAAACTCTCATCCTGCTGACGTGAATCAATGGCATTACCAGGGTCAACACCAACTTTGAAAGGAGTTGTGACTTTCTTCTTAGTTACTCTCTTCTTCTTTCTAACTATGAAAAAAGGCAAAAACTTAGACTCCTTGTTGGCCTTCAAAGTAACATTAGATGAACTTCCACCTGCAGAATCTGTAACTTTTTCTACCAAATGGTTTGAATCCTTGTTAGAATCCAACTTGCTATAAGATGAACTTCCACCTGCAGAATCTGTAACTTTTTCAACCAAATGGCTTGAATCCTTGTTATAATCCAACTTGCTATTAGATGAACTTCCACCTGCAGAATCTGTAACTTTTTCTACCAGAAGGCTGGAATCCTTGTTGGAATTCAAAGTACCATTAGATGAACTTCCACCTGCAGAATCTGTAACTTTTTCTACCAAATGGCTTGAATCCTTGTTAGAATCCAACTTGCTATTAGATGAACTTCCACCTGCAGAAACCGTAATTTTATCTGCCAAACATTTAGACCCCTTGTTAGAACTAGACTGACGACCAGAATCATTTGCTGAACCATCACCCTTTTCCGAATCGTCCCCAGTTCTCTTCTTCATTGGAGAACCAGAGTTCACTTTTCTAATCTTCTTACTTCTAGGTGGTGTTTCGCTTCTGTCCGAGTCAATGGCTGGGCTTGACGGGGTCATAATAGCCTTAGCCACAAGCGCATTAGACTTAAACGAAACGTTAAGCTCCATCTCCCTTTCCTCTCTTACCTCAACCTTTCTCTCCAACCTCTCAAACACATCTTTCTGTTTTCCTCTTACCCCATTGTCCTGATTTTCCTGATTTCTACTCCTATTATTGTTAGCTTTCCCACATTGAATCCTCAGTAATGCACTCTTCTTCTTCTGTGGAGACCAATGAATTTCCTCCTTGTCCACTCTTAACCTATTGCTAAACCTATCATTCCCATTATCCAACGACGACATTCTCCTTGAACTAGAACCAATCAAAACCTCATCAACATTACCACCATATTCCCTTCTCTCACCTTCAAACCTATCATCATAATTCCGGTGACTCGATCTAAAATCACTCGATGGGGGGTTTACACCGATATCCATTCT
>NC_081351.1:44977627-44987780 GCF_029784015.1 Lycium ferocissimum
GGGGGGGGTGTTTAATTTTTGTCCACTAATCTCGTCTTTAGTTTCTATCTTAGATTATGTTTGAACCCCGGTAGAGTATAAAAAAAAAAAAAAAATATCGCAAGTCAAGATTTCATAGCAAATTATGTCTATTCAGACAAAAGTTATGCCTTAAGGCAGAGTTCTGTAGCAAGGCATTAAGACATAACTTTTGCCTGAATAGGCATAATTTGCTATGAAATCCTACCCTGCGAAATTATTTTTTTCTCTGCTAGGGTTCAAACCCGAATCTCTAGTTTCATAGAACAACGATTAAGGATACTTTGGCCCACAAATTTTCATTAAAGATGAAGTAGGGACAAATATTAACGACCACCGATTTGACGGACAAAAATTAAAGACCAGTCCCTATGAAGGCCAATCCGCACAATTTTATTAATACCTACTATATTAGTTAAAAAATAAATAAAAAATTATAAAGTACTCCCTCCGATCCAATTTAAGTGTTTTAGTTTGACTGAACACAAAGTTTAAAGAATAAAAGGAGTCTTTTGAATCTTGTGGTCCTAAAATAAATATATTTATAATGTACGGATGTCCTTTGAATCTTATGATTTTAAACTTATCAGGTAAAATATTTGAATTGTCAACCTACTAAATATAGAAAGAAATATTCTTTTGGGACAGACCAAAAGAGAAAGTAAGACATTCAATTTGAGACGGAGGGAGTTATTTGCAAGCATTTAACCGCATTGGTACCTATTGCAAAATATTGGCAACAGGTAACTTGTATAACTTTGTCCCTCCTACTTCGTATTTTTCTCAATCCTGCTCCAAGTCTATCCTCCAACAATTCCTGAATAACCTATAAAATTCACATAAATATTTTAGGTAGTCCTCTATCGACGTAAAAAATGGCATATCGACGAAAAGTTTTATTTCAGACACCTTTTCAATACGGAATTAAATAAGAAAATATCAAATCACAATTCAATATGCATGATATCGCACCAAACTACCCAAATCCCTTGATAACTTCTTGAGCCCGTTTGGATTGGGCTTTATAAGTTTTTTTAATTTTTTTTCGAGTCATTATTCCACAACTTAGAATTTATTTTTGTCTTAAAAATGTACAAAAAAAATAATTAGACCGCAATTCAAAGATTTATCTAATAGCGTATATGTTCTAAAGCGAACTTATAAACTGCTTAAAATAAGCTCATCCAAACGGGCTCTTGACCCTGATTGTTTCTTTCCCTATATTTATCCAAAGTGATGCCTCAAACTGAAACACTATAAAACTACCCTTTCTAGTTATCAAATGATAAGATTTCATAGAGGCTCCTTGAGTTTATACTCTTTTTTGCCCATCAACTATTGGTGCATCAGATGTAAGTTCTTATCACCAACACCGATTTCTTCCAGTATTCTAAGAAATATGTAAGATATAGCATATTATTACTCATTACTCCTATAACTTTGTCTCTCTTTCTCTATATACTTTTCTCAATCCCAACCAAATCTCTTCCTCAATAACCCGTAAAGTTGCCTTAAAAAATTAGGTAGTACTCTCTTGTCGGCAAAAATGATAGGTCAAAGAAAAGCTTCGTTTCTTTATTCCGATAACGTATATCATATTGTAAGTCGTGTATATCACTGTATGTCATGAACAAATTTTCTCCCAGATATTCTCCGATAAATGTATATCACATTGTATATCGTTTATATCAACGTGTATCACACATCCTACAATGTATATAAGGAAGTAAAACATGATATTTTTTTTTTTTTTTATATGTATACATGGTGATATACGCACACATCATTTGCCATATGAACATCAATCATCCCAATGTAATAACATAAATATCATTTAAATTAAAAAAACAAGTAGAAGTGTCTCTCTCAAGAATTTGAGTTCAATAGAGTGATCATATGAAATCTTCGAGGACCCTATTGAAGGCTGACTCGATCTTCTGCCTGACATACTTAAAATTAAACTACATGCCTTCTTTTGTTTCTTTCTTTTATTACAGATGCCTCTGCTTTTCTTTATCTTCTTCAACTTTATTTGTATGAAATAAAAAAACAAAGGTAGAGTTTTTTTATGTGGAAGAAGAGCAAATTAAGTAGTATTTCGACAATAAAATTTGGGAACAATAAAGAGGTAAAGAGGAAGTTATAGTAGTTGAGAAATAGAGCTTGAAGAGGAGACAACGAATGAGGTTTAAAGGAGGGGAAGGACAACTAGGAAAGAGACAAAGAAAGAGTAAAAACCATAAAGAACGATGTTGAATGTACAAATTCCAACCTAAAGAGTGCTGGGGAGAAAAGATTTTAAAAAATTTGAAAGGACAATTGGAGAAAACGGTTAGAGGGAAGAGAGAACTAAAAATCGTAAAACTAATTCAAAAAACAATATTTTTGGTTATAAGATACCAAATTTTAAGATGAAAATTGATTTGGTTACTGAGTGCTAATAACTATAAGTTGAGTTGTTTTATGTCGTTCACAGGGTTAGACTGTCATGCAGTGCCAATATTTCTTTAAATTTTTGTTTACATAGAATACCTTGTAAGAGCAAAATAAAACTTAGGATGTGATATCCGGGTTATGCTCAGCACGGGCCTTACTTATTCTACTTCGTTGTTGTACAATAGATTTTTCCTAATTTATAAAAATTGAAATATAATGATTTGAATATATTTCAAATATAAAATGTGAGTTTAAATCAAATGGGTCTTGAAAATAATGACAAATCACTATTATTGCAAAATGGGTTTGTTAGATTTGTTGTTCTTTTGATAAATTGATGATTGGGGTTTGTTTTTAGTGATATTCTGACACTTATGATTCAAATGCTTATTTGAAGTAGATTTTGGTGTTGAATTGTTGAAGTTCGAATAATAATAAAAAAAAATTTAAACCTACATGACTGAAATTTTACCCAATTTTTACATGTAGTTCAGTCATGTATGACTGAAGTGCAGGAACAAATGAAAAAATTAAACGAATGCTAAACGGGTTTGTTTTTTTGTTGTTTAAAAAGTTGCAGGCTCTAGGGAAGATACCCACATGGCTAATTCAACCGGGCGCTTGCTGTACTCATGACAAGGAAGGAACAATGTGATGGTGTGCCATTCGTGTATGGAAAAGCGCCACAATTCATGGTGCCGTTGTTATCTGTTCTAGGCCCAGAGCTACTTGACCATATACTTTTCCAGACCCTCATCATTTTTGGTAAGTATGTATATTGTATATTAGTGACTAAACAAGTTAAGCACCTTATAACTCCATAAATTAATTCGTCTTTAGCATATTTTTTTCATTGGTTTAATTTGATTCATAGGTGAATGGTGGTAGAAGGATCTAAAGGAGGTTGTACTTGAATATGTTGCCACTAGCAGCACGATCATGAATTCTGATGCTTTCGCTATAAACGGTCAGTCTGGGGATTTTTACCATTGCTCAAATAATGGTACGTATAGTTACGTAATACTAAGAAAAAACTTCCTTGTGGGATTATTTACATTTAACCAAATTAATTTTTCTTATTCTTATTTGATGGACATGGACATGGACTTTGAAGACAGTAGTGCAGATTGAGAAGAGTTATTTTCTCAGAAACTATGAACTCGGCAACGGGCAAAACTCTTTACTTCGCAATTATGAAACACAAATTAACAGTTGTCGCGATAGATGGGTGCCTTATTACAAAGTGAAATACAGCGCCTACGTCGAGTCAAGTGTATAACAATCAATCGACTGCATTTTGGAGGCGAACCAGCAATAAAATTATTATTATGTGGCTGCAAATGAATGTGTCGGTACTATTAGTGTGCAATATGATAACACAACTACCATAACCGTTGTAGAATACCAAGGAGATTATATACCCTCTTCAAGGCGGCCTCAATACACAAGTCACTAAGTGCTTTAGGCCCCTAAATTTTAGGGGTCCCATTTCCAGTAAATACTAAAAGTAAAGTTAGATAAAAAAAAAATCTTTAAAAGATATTGAATTAGATTAGAAAATAATTCATAGTAATAGTCTTCTATGCTCAATAAACTATTCCAATAAATAACCTTCCCAAGTTTAAACAATATCTAATAATTTCGAGTTTAACTACCAAGTCTGTTGAAATAGGATCACCCTTCATCCTTCATCATTTTGAGCTTGCACCTATTCCTTTTAACTTTAGATATACATCACACACATGTTTAATAACATATATATTACTAATTGACATGAGATGCACGTACAACGCACAAGATGCACTTCGCTACACGCATTAGTTTTTATTGAATATCTTGAGCTTCTCTTATTAAGATTTTCGTAAGGCCACTAATTCCATCGGAAATACCGCCTCTCGCCCTCTTCACCTCATTTTCTATCTTTTTCTTCGTAATTCCTATTACTATGATCAAAAACCCACTGGTAATAATAGCAAAAGTTGCTTCAACTCTATGTTATACTAAGTACTTATATTTGTAATTTTGGGTTTAGCTTCGTGTAGTAAATATTACGTTTTTTCGTGCAGGTGGCGTAGAGGCACAACTATCACCCCGACACTCTAGCCTAGATATTAAATGCAGTGTACATAATTATTAATTTGTCGAAAAACAATATAGAACTGTTCTTCTACTTTATATTTTCTGTTTTTATCTCTACATATTTGAATAGTTAGTTTATTTCTATCTTGCCATAATTCAAAGTGTTTAGTCTTCTATATCTATGAGAATCTAGTCGACAATGGTCGACATTGAACCAATTTTTTTAATGTAGTAAGGAACAATAAAACTGAAACATAAAGGAGAAATATAATTCACAATTTACCAACCAAAAAAAAGAACGTGTTGGCTTTTTCCTCAACAAACATATGGTCCAAAACAAGTACTCCATCCAGATAAAAAAAAAAATTAAAAACAGCGTTTTTATGGATAAAAAAAAAAGTCGCTTAAGAAATCAAAAAGAATTAATCTTGTTTTTTCATATTTGCCCCTATGAAGTGTTATATCAAATCCCAATGCCTATTTAATTAGGGATAGTTTAGTCAAATTAACTATTTTTGTCTAGGAGTTAGTATTTTCTTAAGGGGTGTGCAAATGGCTAAGTGAACTCTTTTCTTTATCCGGAGGGAGTATCAAGAAAAGCTACACGTAACTTTTTCCCCCTTGAATGAAACTTATTTAGAGTCCTTTTGGATGGGCTTATGGTTTTTGACTTATAAGCCTAAAGTAGTAAGTTAGGAAATCTAGCTTATGAGTTTTGGCTTATTTTTTTTATTTTGACTTAAAAATAAGTGCTTAAAACACTTTTTTATTTTATCGAGACACTCCAAAAGTGCTTAAAAGTTATTTTGGCTTAAAAATACCTAAAATAAGCAAATCCAAGCAGGCTCTTAATGTAGTATAAGGCCTCATTTGTTTCACGACTTATTGGAGGTCTGAATCTGAATGGCTCAGACCTTAAGCCATTAAGTGCATTTATTTGCATTAAGATCTAAGCACTTAATGAGTCTGAATAAGTCTTAATTATTAAGATCTTGAACCAAGTCTTAATATCATTAAGAGGTATGTTTGTATGGAACTTTTTTATCATCAGCTCCAACCCCAACCCTCCACCTCAACCGCACCCCCACCCACTCTCCACTCCAACCCCACCCATCCACCTCCACTGCACCCTCCATTCCAACCCCCACTCCCCACCACCCCCACCCCACGCCACCTACCCCCAACCCCTACCCCATCTCCCACTCTCCACCAACCCCACCCCCACTACCTCCCACCCCAAACACCCACCACCCACTCACCCCTCCACCCCCATCACCACCCACCACGACTACAGAATACCTCCACCATTACTAGTGAAAATAAATATTTCATTTTTTTTAATCAAATAATATTTTATTTTATTTGTACTATTTATTTTCTACTGTTTAGTTATTTTTTAATTTGAATTGTATATTTATTATGTTTAAATAAATACATTATGCACATTCAGATATTGAAAAACAAAACGGTCTTAATCATTCGGTGTTTAGATTGAGACAACATCTTAATCATTCAGATGTGCATTCAGATTCAGACGTCTTAATCTTAATAAAAACAAATGAGGCCTAAGTATAGGGACTCCTAAAGTAATGGAAAAGGGTCTTTTATTTTTATTTTTATAACTCTTGTTATTTTTGCTCACCACTTAAAATACTGATTAAATTTTAAATATCAAGTCACTAAATAATATTTTCACGGGTAAGCAGGATCAAAAGTTCAAGCCACCTTATAAATTGCTCCTTTTGAAGGAAGTTTTTGCAGGAGTGCCCTTCAAACGTGCTAGTCTTTAATTTTAGTCCCTGCTGTATATATTCCGTGCGGATGACACTGAAAACGGAAACCATCACTTACTTGGGGTCCATGAGCTAATATAGCTAGATCCTTAGTCATCTTCCCAGACTCTATTGTCCCAATGCTAGAAGCTTCCAGTGTGTGAACAAAGTCCAACAACTTTTAGTTCCCATCAAGGTGGGCCCTGCAGAGAGAATAGTGCGTATTTTCAGGCATTGAGAGACAGATCCATTGAAATCAAGATACCATAAAATTTGACAAGGAAATATAATTGAGTGGTGCATCTAAAGCTGAGAATCATTGCTAAGAAACAGCACAGCTCCCCACAAGGATCTCATTTGGAGCAACTAAGATCTTCCTCCTTGAAATGCCATCTCATACATAAGGAATTAAAAGGTGAAAGCCACCTTTATTTTTTCAGCCAAATCAGATAATGTCCACTTCCCTAAAAGTAAAATAAAACCAGTATTGAGTTTGCTTTTGGAGTGACCACATCGTGTCACCATAAAACAATAGGCCTTTTCATTCCTCAACTTCCCTCAAACACATTAACTTTTCTGGTATACTTCTTGCTCAAGGGAGAGTTCTTTCATTTATGAGGAGCGAAAATGGAGAAAAGGAATAACTTTTTAACTTTTCTTTATATGTGGAAAGAAGTAACCATGACCCACGATATGGGACACAGGAGTAACACAAAATTTGTACAGAATCCATTTTGCCTCTCGAATTATAGTGCCAACAAGAAATCAAGCGAGGCAATAAGTTCATCGTTCGACCTACTCTTAGTAATAGTCACATGATGGGGCAAGCAAATGTATTATCGTTGACGTAGACATGCAACATCACCCAACCCCAAGAAATTAAGGAAAGAAAAGGAGAGCACTCTGGAGTGTGTGTGTGTGCATCTGTGTAGAGAGCGCGGGGGGGGGGGGGGGGGGGGGGTGTGGGGGACAGAGGGATGTCCCAAGTATCAATGAACAAAATTTTAACCCAAATTAGTAAAAGCAACAAAGGGTTAGGGAATAGCAGCAACTCACCTGTCCAATTCCCCTTGTCCATGCAAAAATAGAAGCAACGCTGTTTGTACTAGTTTCTTGACCCTTTTGATGCAGCCGAAAATGTCTGGTTACTGTGCTGTGAGCTGCTTCAGCTTCTAATGTCTTGCCATCAGAAGATAACTGCAGAGTAGATACATTATGTTATACAGAAGACCAATGGGTGTGATATGATATAAGAAAGCTTAACGGGAAGATACCAACCAATACAGAAGTCATGAGGCCCAGAAAACAAATCCTACATAAACCAAGACAGACTCAAGACTCTAACTAGTTGATATGGTAACTATATCCTCATGCCAAATCAAAATCTTCAACTAAGACATGAATTTCAGAAGGACAGAATGAAGTCACAGAGTATTATCATGAGGATCACCTTGACCGAGCAGATCACTTTGGACATTTCCAGAAATAAACTACAAAAAGTGCTCATCAATCTCATAGAAAACCAACCATATCGAGTGTTCCTCAAACTGTTGCTTCCACTTCTCTTCGTATACCTCTTGAAAAATATCCTTAAACCTGACACGATCATATTTGACAGTGAATAATTCATCTAAACTCTTAAAAAATATTTCTTGAAGATTCAAAGCAGTGTCCCCCTTTCAATTGGAAGAGGGGGAAATTTTCGGAGGGCTGGAAGGGAAATGATAAGACCAGCATAAATTGAAGGATACCTTCCATCATATTTCTTTAAAATTGTATTTTTTGTACGACAGTAAAGAGGCCATTTCTTTGAAAATGCCATTGACATTGATGATTCAGCAAACGCTCGAATTGACTAGCAAATGTCACCAAAGAAAAAGAATAAGTATACAAGAGAGGAAAAGGCTTGAAAGTGAAATAACATAATCATTTATGCAAGCATAGTGAAGAATAACCTGGTCAACATTGTACATGGCAAGTGCAATACCCGGACCTTTAAAATCATAAACATCCAGTTCCATAGGGGCTTCCCCATTTTCTGGCACTGAAAGAAAGGAAAAAAAAAGAGTACTAGCATGAGTATGCTTTGTATGTGTACGTTTTGCCTCATGAAATAAATACAGACAGAAACAATTAGCTCACCAAAAACCATTCTGAGCTTTTCGGGTCCATTAATAATTGCATCCATGGCACGATAGTGATCCCCAAAAGCATGTCTACCAATACAAATGGGTTTCTTCCAGCCTGCAGATCTCAGAAGTTAAGTACTGAAGAGACTGATGATATTGGACTTGTACCACAAAGTAGATCAAGAAAATGTTACCAGGAACAATCCTGGGAATGTTCGTGCATAGAATAGGCTCCCGGAAAACAGTACCTGAAGGCAGAAAGTGTCATCTTTCTAGCAATTGAGGAAAATGAACTTAGAAAAGTATCGTATCTATTTATTTATTTCTATTTTTTCAAGAAGAAAGCTTGAACGGGAACCAGCTACTTCTGAAATACTCCTAACAAATAAGAAAACTGGGTAGAATGGAGGTGAAGACCTTTTCATGAGATTAACATAATAACATCTATAGATGAGGAAAGGTTTCCTTGCTGCATTAATAAGATGCTCATTAAGAGAAAACACTATCATATTATGATGGATGCACATCATACATATTGTCATTGCAGTACTAACAAATTGAATTGCATGCACACTGTTTAAAATGTTTCTGATCGTTCCACTGGGGATTTTCCACATAGACTTCAGCCCAAATTCCTTGACTCTAGTCTCATCTGAAACATCAATGGTAGGTGAATTAGAAAGTGTTGTAGTGCAATTTGCCGACCTTCCATGTAATCTCATGTACTCTGAAAAATCCTTGAGAGAGACATAAGTGAATTGGAAAACTATCATTCAAATGAAACACTTGAAGTAAAGCATGAGCCTTTTTATTTAAATATTTTGCAGATATTTCCTCTCCTTTAAACGTTCTTAAAAGCATATCTAAAACCGGAAGAAGAAAAAAAGACAACTGACCAGGTGTTATAGTAGCGCATTTCACAGCAACATTGTACCTGCACAATCAAAGAGTATAAACCAATTGGAACTATAATGTTTTGAGCAATTAACTGCAATTTGACTACAACAAGCTTTGGTGTGAAATACAGAACATTTGCAACAACAACAAGATAAAGATAGATAACTTCTCAAACCAATACATTAATCTACTTCAACTGATGGTTTTACTAAATTATAAGTTGTCAATTCTGAAGGAGAAAAAACAAAATTTGATCAACTAAAGCAGTGAATTTTTCAGTGTGAAACATAGGGAAGGAAGTAAGAACAACAATTAATTATACTTACTTCAGAGTTGCCTCAGCACTTTCAACAGTAACTTGGTCGTCAGTGGCATCACGGTTCAATATACCTAATCGTAATACTTTGTATCCAACTCTAGATAAGGATATATTAGCTGCCACCTATATTTTTACTGAAAATTGTTAGGAATAAATTTTACAGAAATTGCAGATAGATCATGTTCTCCATTAATCAGGTCAGGATGATATGCCTTTTTTATTCTTACATACAAATATGAGCATTTCATCCATTCAATTGCTCCTGTTATATCTGACACGGTTAGTTGAACAATCTCTGGTGCTCTGTAACACATGGAAGCAATCTAAAGCGGAAGAAAACCGCGTCAAATTTTTGGTATGACAGTCCTTTTTGCATGCACCCAAGATCAGAAAGCATCACTAACAAACAAAATGAATAATTACATACTGTGATTCCACCAATTCGCATCCACTTAATAAATTCTCGTACAAGTGAACCTGAAAGGGATCAGGTAAGAAAATTA
>NC_081351.1:44987880-45034596 GCF_029784015.1 Lycium ferocissimum
TCCGATCCCCTTTTAATGTATCCAGCAGTACCCAAGACTACTTTGTCTAACTGTATATTCCTTTCATTCTTTTGTTTATTCCTCTGTTATTCATCACAGTTTTATGGAACTGGAGCAAGACAAAACTTCTGCCCGAACACAAGCTCCAATTACTGCAAGCATGAAACTAGAAGATGGAAAATTCAAAATATGGAGTTGGTTGAAGGTGAAAGGACGATGAGGTGGAAGCTAATCTAATATAAATTCAGGGTAATCCATTTTTGCATATAATATGTATAGTGCCAAATTCAAACACGGACAACCACGGTATAGCAGCGAGCATGGTCGTCATGAATTCTGATTCTAAGCATTTTATAATGAAATAATGAACATTCTTCTTGTTGACCAGAAAAGCTAAATACAATACCCAACAATTTTAGCTACAACCCAAGTATATAAAATCCTTGTTAACTAATGGTAATGAGTAAAGGAAGACACATTAAAGCACAAACTGTTAAGACTGCAATACTTTAGGAATAAAGAGCAACCCACCAGCACCTGATGGCCAGCCATGAGTTCAGTAATAACAGCTCTGAACCACCCTATATGATTTACAACATTGACGAAATTTCATTAAAGATGAGAATAATTAGGATGCAGTCCAGCTCTCCCAACTATCCATCAGCTGTGTGGAGAAACTAAGCACGCTCCAGTTGATATTTGTATTTGAAAGCTATTACTAACTCGCAAATATCGAAGTCCTTGTGGTAACTTGGATGCTTGAGTTGTGGGAGATAATTGAACATACTTTCAAGCGGCAGTAACTTCGCGTCCAGATCCGACTAAGTCAACTGGCATCAGCAACAGCAGATTCTCTCCACATAACAAAGCCTAGGTAAGCTTCATATATATTATCACTGCCGAAGCTGACATTTTCCAGTTCCAGCACAAACTGAACACTCATCTGCTTTCCCGGCAATATGACTCAAGCAATGATTGATCCTATGATTTACAACATCCTGTAATAACAATATTCAAGAATTAGAATTTTAACCTACAAGTTTGCTATAGAAGAATTTCAATGAAAAGAACATTTAGTTGTTTCTAAATCAACCTTCTAGGATTAAAATTTCAACCAAACAGCTTTAGTAGGTAAGGGATGTCAATGCAAAAACATCTGACCATCACGGTCTTTCCCAGGAAACAAAAGCTTGCTAGTTACTTGAGCAACAAAAGTGTTGGGAACAAAATAGGAGTTCTATTACAAGTGCCAGTAGCCGAGGAAAGAAAAGGCAAACTGCAAACCAATCAAAATAACAAAACCTCAGGTAGGCAAGAACTGGTATAGGGCCAGTGGCTGAGGAAAGAGGGGAATGTGAGCAACTATAAGAGCAAGGGTTGGTTGGATCTCACCGGCTTGAATGCAAATATGGAGTAGGAATAAGCTAAGGTTTCAATATTGTTGGATGACATATGTAAATAAAAAGAATAAATGGTGATAAAGTAGAGCTAGAGAAGAAAATAAGTCTTACAACAAGTAATTCATGAAGGCCAAGAGGTGCTGTAATGACATATGATATTCCTGGATGCTCTTTTGCAGCTTCATCTGTTAAAGAAGGTATATCCTGAAAAGGGAAAGGTCGTAAGCCTTTGCACCGAGCTCCTTGGCTTTAACTCTAATATCTTTTTTTTTTTTTTTTTTAAATAAGGTTGGTTTTAACTCTGATATCAGGTCAAGACCTAGCAATATGCGTCATCGGCAAATTCTACATGGCTTGGCACAACTTCAGACTACATGAGACGAAAGATACCTGGTTCCAATGTCGTCCAGGAGAAAGGAAAAAGGGGCTCACAATAACTCGACGTGCTCCTTGTTGAACGCATAAACTAAACGCATCTGCTCGATAGATGGTTCTGCTAGCTCCTAATCGAAGTATTAAAGAGATACAGAGGAAATCTTTATCAAAGAAGAGATAATTATGAAAGTCCCAACTTTTTGAGAAGATTAAATAGAAAGGACAATAGAGAGATTAAGGCTGTGTCTGGAACTAGGTATTCTGAAGGATAAGAAACTAAATCTATATTTGTATTTGAAGGCTAGTGAAAACATTTGGATTTTCTTATTCCTAGTTTCCTACTACAATCTTACTCCTAAAAGCACCCCCCTACCCCCACCCCCACCCAAAAAGAGGGGTGGGGGTGGGGGGAATCTCTCTATCCTCTCAGTGACGTCAATCTGCGTTTTTTTTTTTCTCAGCAGGTAGATTTGATATCATTTCAACTACTGATTTCTTTTTTTGGAAAAAGTTTTATTTTTTATTTTCCGTTGCCTTTGCTTTTAACATCCCAACATTAGGATTTTTTTTTTTTTTATTCCTATCACCACTTCCCAACCCCCCTAAAGGGATCCCTCTATCCTATCAATGAAAAGGTATAGTTTTGATTTTTCGTTTTCCTTTGTTTTTGCTCTTTAACACCCAAACATACTTCAGACTTCTCATTTCTTATCCTTTTCCACTGCATTTTTTCCCTCGGTGGTATTCTAGTTCCAAGCAGAGTGTAAAACAAAGATAAATAGATAAGGAATCAAGAATTAAACGACAAAATAGACAGCAAGCTTGACAACAGAAATCATACAAAAGAAGGAGGATAGAACATTCTTACCATGTGTGCAGGCTCCACAATGGGGTATTTGGTTCTCTCTCTAAACATTGCTACAAATTCATCTGACATTTATCATCAAAACTACAACTATAAGCAATTCATAAAATACCAGCAAGAAAATTGGAAAAAATTATGAAGAGTGCCAGAAACTAACTTAGCATAAGATTGGACTCCTTTCTGCGGGACCCATGATCCACAATTATCACTCCATCACCTTCTTCTATCCCATTCAACCCCTCCCTATTTGCAGTGGCCATACGATACCTTTGAGGTAAATATCTGGTTTTTGAGCTACCTTTATGCAATTTTACAAATTCAGGAACTGCAATTCCTGGTTTTCTAGCTGAGTATGTACTGGTTGAGCATTCATCGTTTCAACAACACAAAAGAACATCAATTAAACATACGAACTTCCAGTTAAAGGTACCTTATGAACTGACAATACTAATCAAGAATTAAACTTTATGATAATTACAACATGAAGAATCTATTACATGAAACCAAGAAGTACAAATTACCTCCTCAAACTCAGATGAGAGGGCAAAGACAACGAATCCATCCACTTCTTCCTAGACCCATCAGATTATTTTTCCATTTTCCGGAACTAAAAGATAAAATGGAGCTCCTTTCTATTTGTGGATTATGGCGTTGTAGAAGCCCAACTGAATCAGAAAAGCCTTGATATTATTGAAGAATTAACCTACATAGCCCCAAATTCAACCTCTTAAATTAAAAATGGCGGACATATATATAACACTATATAGATATAATTTATATGTATAATGAGTTTAAGTTCTGTACATTGATAGTGCATGCTTTTTACATTATCAGGTTCATTAATCTGCAACAATAGGTAACTTTTCCTAACAAATCTAATATAGTAAGCTGGATATTAGAATACTAACCTGCTACAATCGATTAGATTATAGTGATTGTATGGAAATTCTTTACACTGTCAATATATGTGTATATATAGGTATTAATCTCTTCAAGGTTCTCTCAACAGGAAGAAAAGTACACATGTTAGTAGTGATTTTTTTCCCTTTTGATAAGTCACATGGTAGTATTTCCCTAATTAGGAAAAATGAGAAAGGACGAAAAGATGTAGGAGACACAAGAATGATACTTTCAAGTTTCATTTACAGAACCATGGGAAAGATTGTCCAATTCATTCAAGTATCAACAAAAGTTGGCGACGATCTTATACAGCCTCTAGAGGGTGGTCAGAAGTTTTCAGAACTGCAGCTGTAACCCCCCCCCCCCCACCCCAAACACACACAAACACTGAGAACTCTCTGCTTTCAAAATGAAAAAAAGGATATACTATGTGCAGCGAGACTAAAGATACCGTTTATTATCTGTTCCACATTGTTTCTAGACCTTAGCAGGCTCATTTCCTGTTTTGTGAAGGAATACACTGGATGATGCACAGATCTGAAAAGGAATTCAAGAGCTTGAAAATGATCGCAAACGAAGACATGTCGAACTCTTGGAACATTGTCCTAACGGCATAATCTTGTGGACTCTCTCGTCAATTCTTTTTATGACCGAGAAATTTCCGGGATATTAGGCTCGTCACTCTGCTCTCTCCGCTTAAACACAAAACTTGGTCTAACAGCCAAGCTTCAAACTCGTGATGTGCACCTAGCCACCTAGCACATTTTGCTTTCAACATTGCACAACCTTTACTGTAGAACCAAGCCCCTAGGACATGGGGATTCTCTTGGCATTTCCCAATAGCTTCTTAAGAGAACAAACTGATTGTTGTAACTTCATAAACATTCTTTTCTATAGCTCAACTAAATCAGTGAAGGGCAGGCAATTCCTTGGTGCCAGATAATAAGGCAACTTTCCTCTCACAAGTCAAGAAAAACGCTGGCAGATATTGGACAGTAATTTATTCAGGTCATGAGACGGTAAGGCTTTCTCCTACATGCCAATTGTGTTTGAAAACATAGGGCACAGCAGATGATGTGCCTATTCGATACAGCTTAAGCTAGCCATTTTTTAACTGTGGCCAACAATTTCTTTTGAGAAGGAAATTATGCCACATCTTTATTTGGGTTTTCCTTTTCAATATTTTTTTTGAAACTGGTAACTAATTTCCTTTTCAATATTTTAGCACTTACTTCCTTTAATCTTGTTCTTTTT
Organism: Lycium ferocissimum; assembly: GCF_029784015.1. NCBI lineage: Eukaryota > Viridiplantae > Streptophyta > Magnoliopsida > Solanales > Solanaceae > Lycium > Lycium ferocissimum. The sequence continues at coordinate 44,992,675 of NC_081351.1, forward strand.
ACTTCTCAAGAGTCAAAACAGCGAATCTTTAACCAAGATAAATAAATGTATAACACAATCATTCGAAATAAAATGATATGGTACTTCCAAATAGTCACCTTAGTTACTTCCAAATAATCACCTTAGTGTTCAACTTTTTTTTTTTTTTTTAAAAGTAAATGTTCCACTTATTTCTCAGATGGGACTTCATTTATGACATATTTCAACATTGTTTAAAGCCTAAATAGCTTTTATGGACCTCTGTGAATCTCCTAAAATATATTTTAGTCATGGCCACTGGCCCTGTTGGTCCTATACATGTGATCTGCTATGAGAAAATTGCAGTATCTAAATGGTGATGGAGCAGCAGCCACCCACTTACAAAATCTAGCCAAAAACCTAGTGATAAATGTTAATACAGCTTCTATAAAATTCAAGATATTTCATTGAATCATGGGATGAAGAGATTCTACTTGTCTCCTGAACTAAATTCGGTCGCAATTCATATGAAATTCCCAAAAGTGGAATCAAAGTTCCAATCCTCAATGATACTACTACACATTAGATCAAACCACGACCAAATCTAAGTTCAGCAAAAATCTGAAAGGTGGTTGATTTTCCAGTACAAGATTCAAGCAAGACTGACTAACTCCCACAACACCTAATAAACATAGGTATATGTATTGCATGTTGACAATATAATTAAATATTAAAAGTATGCTCTCTGTGGCCCAAAAAAAAAAAAAATCGCACGTGAGGGGACGTGTTGAGAATATAATTAAATATTAAAAGTAGGCTCTCTCTAACAGGTTAAGCTTTAAGATGAGATGATCACACACTTGAACATTGCCTTAATCTCTTTCTTTTTTTTTTCATTTTCTTGGATAATCTTAGAGGAAACTAACGGTAATATATATACTTAGTTACCGGTAGACATCAAAACTTTGTAGACATCACGCAAACAAGAGCTCACATTAGCTTGTAAAATAGCAAAGAGGATTGGAAGGAGAGTGACGTGGCGTTTTGTCGGAGATGTAGCAATGTCGAAATGTTAAGCGGAGAGGAAATCCGGGTTTTGTTGTGGTATTACAACAAACGGTTCGAATCTAAAATTTGCCAGCCCAAACATAAGAGAAGGAATTTTTACTTATACCTACTTCTAATACATAATTAGTGGTAATAACTATTTTTTATTTTAATTATTAATAACTTAAATACTTTTCTAATTTAACTATTATAAATTTGCTAAAGTAACTTTCAATTACCATTTCATAAATACACCTAAAAATTAGCACCTCCACTTCACTACTATTTAATGGTAATAATATTAATCACTTAATATATATTACCATTCTTCTCTCCTTTTTTCTATAAATTTTGTCACTTTTTAAAAAGTAAAGAATCTTGAATGTTTCAGCGAATAGCTTGCTTTCTTCTGTCTTTCTACCTTTCTACAAAATTCATTTTTCAATTTGTATATCGCAATCCGAAACAGTATTTTCGCATTTGTTATTTCATCGCTATATATGTAATAAAGGGTTCTTTCACATTCTATCCCACTTCCTTCGTTTCTTGAAATTTTCGTTTATTTCGTATTATTCTTCCACAAAAATAACTTGGGCGAAGTGATTATTTTTGCTCCAAATGCGTGTTGGCTGTGGGCGCACACGGCAGGGGGAGAGAGCTTTTTGTGCTTTTGAAAAGATGAAAAATACATGTATTTGTGTCTCGTTTTATGATATAACTACCAATTGTTGTATTTGCGTATTTTTATAAGCTTTTCTATATATTTGTGTATTTTGTTCAAATTAATTCCATCGCTCATCTAGTTTCAAATACACGGTGACGCAAATACATGGTAAGTTTTCTATATATTTGTGTATTTTGTTCAAATTAATTCATCGCCTTCATCTAATAAATACATGGTGACGCAAATACATGGTAAGTTTTCTATATATTTATGTATTTTGTTCAAATTAATCCCAATCAAATACATAAAATGTTACTCACACAAATACATGAGATTTAATATAAAATACATGGGATTTTGTTGGAAACTTCAAATACATTAGTTATCTTTATATACAAATACATGCGTAAATAAAAAAACGAAATCAATAAAATGAAAACTTCAAATACATTACCCCTAAATACATAGGTGATGCAAAATTGTTACCACACAAATACATGATATTTAATATAAAATACATTTAGTTTGATTGGAAAACTTCAAATACATTAGCATGCTATCAAATACATGGGTAAATAAAAAAACGAAATCAATATTGAAAACTTCAAATACATTGTCGAATGTTTTCAAATTTTTGATTTTTTACGTTTGAATGTTGAAGATTGGATGAAGGAATAGAAAACGGTTATGGAAAAGAAATCTAAAATGCGATTTTGTGGAAGAGTATATAAAAAATATCAATTAATAACTAATTAAATGATCCCACCGTTATGACCTAAAATCAAGGATATGTTTTCCTTTTTATCGTGTTTCTACGAATTTACACGCATCGATACATCCGAAAAAATACTCTAATTGGGAAAACATAGCTACAAATGGTAATATTTAAAGCGTAACTATAAATGATGTAAAACTACCATTATGAGTCATTTGTGAGTAATTTTACCAAGAGAAGGCCCCAAAAAATGGTCACATCGGACGAATGTCCCATATTTAGGTGGCTTTACTTTTTGGCCTCAAGTCAATTTGTCTTTAAATTTTGGGCAAAACAACGAACAAGCTTTAACTTCACAAGGAACAAGAATAACGGCGACTTTAAACTTAGTGCAAGTTGGTACTTAAACTTGCTAAAAGTCAAACATTTAAACACAAATGCTGACGTGGCACATAATTTTGTTCAGTGTTATGTCACTGCCACATCAGCGTCACGTCAGCATATGTTTATATATCAAGGAAAATTATTTACAGTCAGTTAAAAAAATCTATAATTAAGTACCGTGCTCAGTTCTACTATCATTCAACCGTATCCTTTTATTGGTTACTTAGACAATTTTGCAATATTCGAAACTTTTGTTCGAATTAATATTTTTCATATTATGAAAATAAAGAAATATTCAAATGAATTTGTTAATTTAAAAAATAAAGTTAAGGTCTTATGTCTAAAAAAATAGAATGGTTTACTTTGTTGGAATTAAATGACATAGTTTGATGACCTTATTGTCCAAAAAAAAAAAAAATTCAAAAGCTTACTTTTGTGATTTCTCAAATTCAACGACCATTTGAGGAATTGACTCAAATCCGGGTTTTGTTGTGGTATTACAACAAACGGTTCGAATTTAAAATTTGCCAGCCCAAACATAATAAGAGAAGGCCCCAAAAATTGTCAATTCGGACGAATGTCCCTATTTTGGGGTGGTCTTTAATTTTTGGCCCTCAAGTCACTGGTCTTTAATTTTTGACCTTCAAAGACTTTAAATAACAAAAAGGCGGTTAAAATATTACTGACATCGAAAAAAAAATGGATCTATAACCTAATTTCGCAAGAAAAGTTTCATAGAAACTGTGTCTTTTCGAACAAAGTTACATAGAAACTATGCTTTATCTGTCATAGTTCGGTAGAAATTAAGTTATCTACATAACTTAAACCGGACAAGGCATAATTTCTATGTATAACTTTGTTCGAAAAGGCATAATTTTTATAAAACTTTACCTTGCGATTTTTTTTTTCCGACTTTGCTAAGGATTAACCCGGATACTCGACGTTATAGATCGAAGAAAAAGGTAAATTTTACTATTAATAATTTTCATTTAATGGGAATTAAGGCCAAAAATGAAAGACCGTTAATTTGAGGGACAAAATTAAGAACCAGTCCGTATGAAGGGAATCCCCGTGAAAAAAAATGATTAGAGGCATCAGCCCAATTTTGAATGGTGTAACGGGCCACAAGGCCCACAACCTCGGTCCTCTAATCATTGAATTTGTTAGTAATAATTACTTGGCATAATTACTTTCAAGAGGTAATTATTGATAATAACTACCTTTTAGTAGCTACAGTGATTTTTAAAATTACCATTCATAACTATACCAAAATACATCAAATCTTGACGGAGTTGTTATCGAGCGTGTTACTCATTTCGCTCATGTTCGAACTACCAATCATAGGTTTTTTCATATATGTATTTTCGGGCCTATATTATATCCGATACGTATTTATACTGAAGTGTCTTGTATCCGAATGTATACGTTCCGATACATTTAGATACAAGACAAGAAGTTCAACTACATATGAGATACAAGACATGTGAGCCAAATACATATGAGATACATTCAAATAAAGTTCAAATATATGTGACATCAGATACAACTGAACATGTATAGTCAAAGACAACGAAAATGTACACTCAAATACAACGAAAAATACTATCAAATACATGCGAATAGCTACGAATGATAATTTCAAAAAGGCAGCTACGAATGGTAAGAAGGAACAATAAGGTAGTTATTTATATAAGTTTACTTTGAGCTAAACATTTTGGGCCATATTAAAAGATGTAATATTGGGCCAAGAGTAACGGGTCGAGAACTACAAAAACTTAAACCCTAGGCAATATGTACAAGTAAAACCAGTGCTTTAGCGCCTCTTTGTTCCTCACTCTTTGTGTAGCCGAGTCAAAGTGTAAGTGCCTCGTTGTTCTTGACTCTGCGTTTCTCTCATTAGCTCATATTGCTTTTTGTAGTAATATCTGCATTCGTCAAACAAAAAATGTGAAATTACCTGACAAACATGGAGGTTTTTGCTGAGATGTAGTGGTTTTTAATCTTTTCATAGTGACCCATCATGGAAAAAGTAGGTTTTCATACTATCTCGTGGTTGTCGTTGAAGCTAGTCAGGGTTCTTACCCTTTAATGTTTCATAGTTTTTTAAATGTAAAAATCTATGCAAGTGATGATTAGTTTGAATAGGGACTTGAAATATATGAAAGTAGGAATTTGGGGAGTAAAGAATGCTATAGAATTAGTTATGTGTATGGGTTGATGTGGATTTCTTTTCTTATTCGTTGAGGTCTAGGATAAAGGAATCATTGTTCTTGTGATCAGATGGTATTAACGGTGTTTGTGTAGCTGTATATTCGTAATTATATTGTGTTGTCATGATTTCTGCAGTTTGCTTGTCTGCTTGTACTCTATAGTTACTAATAGCTGTGATTTTATCCTGATAACTAGTTGTTTTGCGGAAATCAGTTATATGTTCTTACAGATATGATTTTTTTTTTTGTTGGGTTTTTGGAGCTATTCATGTTGTGTGTTTTTAGAAGGTGTACCTAATTATTGCATATATTGGATACATTTTGATAATAAAAGATGTTTAGAATTAGCTGATGGGATGCTCTTAAGAGCATGTATAACCCATAGCTGATAGGATGCTCTAAATTAGAGTTGCGAGGGTCATTTCCGTTTACTTCCTCTTTGTGTCTGAAGCACTTGTTTTGCTTAATCTCATCACATTATGATGGAAGAAAAACACAGAAAACTGAAAGAATATTTACTCAATTGGCTTATAACCTATGTTTACTCCCATTGCTTTACTACTTCCATCTGGTTTGTTGTATCAAAAACGTGAAATTTCCGGAAAACCCTAGATTACTTTTGCCGAGATATAACGGGTTTTTGATTTTTTTTCTCTAGCGACCCATGTTGGAGAGATTTGATACTATCTTCTTGGAGGTTAAGATTGAATTTGGTGTGGCTTTTATGTTATGCTATGTTATGCTTTTCAAGGGTTCATAGCAGTTGTACCAATAATAAAATTTGTTCAAGGAACTTATATATATGTTGGAAGTTTGGGAGTAAAGGCAATTGAATAGTATTTGGTGTTTGAAGCAAAGACATCTGATGTTCTGTAGGTGTGTCCATATGGAATTTGTTCGTGTGTATTGGTTATTAACTTATTATTATATTGTCTTCACTTGAAGCCTCACCAGGATTTAATTGGTTCTTATATTTTCTACAATTTGCCTGTCTGTTTCTGCTTTATAGTTTCTAATTTGGACCTGTGATTTTATGCCGATAACTAGTGGGGGGATTTTCCTCCAGCTTGATATTTTTTTTTTAAATTATTGGGAGTTATTCCCGTTGTCACTTTTTAGAAGGTGCATCTGATTATTTCGTATATTGGATATAGCCTGATAAGGAGAAATGGTTAGAGTTAGCGTGCTGAATGATGCTCTCAAGAGCATGTACAACGCTGAAAAGAGGGGAAAGCGTCAGGTCATGATTAGACCTTCCTCAAAAGTCATCATCAAGTTCCTCATTGTCATGCAGAAGCATGGTATGTTAGTTCTTTAACTTTATGCACTGATTGCATCAATATGTCACGTTCTTACCCATGGTATCCATGTGTAGGTTACATTGGAGAATTCGAGTACGTTGATGATCATAGGTCAGGAAAGATTGTTGTTGAACTGAATGGAAGGTTAAACAAGTGTGGTGTTATTAGTCCTCGCTTTGATGTTGGAGTGAAGGAGATTGAAGGATGGACTGCTAGATTGCTCCCTTCCCGACAGGTTTCAATTTGTTTTTGATCAATTTATGGAACTCTTTTTCTGTCATCTCCAAATTAAGGCCCCTGTGCTTTTAGCAGTCCTAAAAGTTTGTGGGGATGAGTGTGTGTCATGCACATATTAGCTTGTGAATCCGACATCTTTCTAAAGTTTGAGTCTTTACTTTTTTTTGTTCCATCACGTGTTGCCTTGCTAAATTTCCGTTCATCTTAAGCTAAGACAATTCTTGGCTAATTGGGCAAGCATTTGCAAACAAAGCGAGCCCTAATAAAGGAGGGACTCCTGCCTATCCAAAGGAGCATATCTTATATAACCTATCCCTTGGCTAGCAGAGTTCTGCTTTTGTTTTGTGCGATTATTCATGAGAAGTGTGTTTCTGTATATTTATTTTGTTTCTTTACATGTATATTTGAACTTGCAGTTTGGGTACATTGTGCTGACTACATCTGCTGGTATCATGGACCACGAGGAGGCTCGGAGAAAGAATGTTGGCGGAAAAGTTCTTGGTTTCTTTTATTGAGTTTGTTATGTTGACAAGAATGATAACTTCAGTTTTGCTGTCTTCTTTTTACAGTAAAATAGCTACTCTTATTTTTAAGTAGGGATTTTATTGAACATTTTGGAGACAATTATCAGTGTTTGCTGTCAAACTGTGTCTGGTGCCTACTGCCTTTGTTGTAAGCTTTGTGCCGTTTGCAGGCAATGCGCATTTTTGTGCTTTTAATGTGGAGATGCCTGTTGAGTAGCTCTTTAGTTCGTCTTCTAAGCTACATTTCTAATACATAGTCCGAGAGGTTAAAAGGCGAGTCGGTAAAGTAATTGATACATTCCAAATTCTTTAGCCTTAATTGATGTATTCCAAATTCTTTAGCATAATCTTTTGTCCCATAGTTTCCAGTATGTAGCAGATACAGCTATGGAGATGTGAACCTCTCCTTTTATGCTCAATCCAATATATTTGTATCCGAAAATATTTGTACCTTTATGTTCAATCTAATATATTGTACAGGTCTAGATGAAGAGCGGAAAAAAAAAGGTATGGATCGACAATCAGAGCAAGTTGACGCTCCAAATGGTGAATAAGCCGCCTTAATTACATGCATATGCTCATTAATGCTGTCTCAACCCTTGCATTGTTTTCATTTATTTATTATGTGCAGGTTACATCGTGTTTTCGTTAACAAAGATGCCGACCGCAAAATCATATTGTAATGTCCAAGTTAAATTTGTATCTTTCAGTGGCTAGTTATACAATTCCGGTTGAAAAATGCACCGTACACCTTTCCACGAGCAATAAATTACATCTTCCATGACCTCATAGGTCCTTTATATAAAGATTTAACAGCTTGTTTGGCCGAATTTCTATAATTAGTTTATTTTGGAAAAGGGTGAAAGTGCTCCTCACGTATTGAAAATGATTTAAGTTTGCCCTCTTTTCATTTATTGGATCAGAATTGCCTTTAACGTCAGATTTCAAGCTTAAAATGTTTTTCATTCCTGGTGGACCTATTGATCAGTATGACAGTACCACCTATTTAATTAAAGTTCCACATTGTATTTCATAATTCCAGTAAAAAAAAAGTGGACATTTTAACCGTAAAGGCAACCAGGATCCAATAGGTGGAAGGAGGGACATTTAATGACAATTTGCACTATTGTTGTTCAAAGGTGTTGGTCTTTAACTTTTGTCCCTCAAATTGTTGGTCTTTAATTTTTTCCCTTCGCTTAGAAATGTAGCCGAAAATATCCTGAGGTTCTGGGTTCGAACCCCCGCTCAATTAAAAAAATAAATTGGAAGACATAAGTTCATATGAAGTTATGCCTATTCGCTATGTAGTTACATAGAAACTATCCCGGACACGACAAAGATTTCTATGAAACTACATAAAACCTATGCCTATAGGCATAGTTGAGAAATTAAGGCAGAACTTCATTTTCATGAACCTTTGACGGAAAAGGCATAGGTTTCATGTGACTTCACCCCGAATAGACATAGGTTCATAGAAACCTATGCCTTACGAAAATATTATTATTTTCGACTCTGCTGGGGATCGAACCCAGAATCTCTGGTGCGAAAAGGATACTTTAGCTCATAAATTTTCATTAGATGAGAAGTAGGGAGACCAGCGAATTGGGGGACAAAAATTAAAGACCAGTCCGTATGAAGGGAAATTCACGCAATTTTTTGCATTTTTAATCCAAAATTTAACATTAAGCTCAATTGCAGTCCAATAGATAGAAGAATGACAATTTTAAATCATTTTCCATATGTTGTGCATTTTAACCCTTTATCATTATACAAATCCAAAACATATCGGGCCATTTGTGAAAAGTATATTGAAGTTAAATACTTTGGGCCATCTGAAAAGATCAATTTTGGCCCAAGCGTAATTTCATTTTGACGGCTCGAGAACAACAAAACCCTAGTAAAACCAGTCCCTAACCTTCTTTTGGCCATCAGATTTTCGCCTCACTATTTTTGCAGCGAAATCTCAAATTGTAAGTGCTTCTTTGCTATTTGTATTTCTGTATGGATTCCTCAAGCAAAAATGTGACTTTCTTTGACAATCCTAGATGTTTTTTGCTGAGATGTAAAGGTTTTTAATCTCTTCATTTTTTATCCATGATGGAAAAAGTAGGTTTTCATATTTTGTTGTTGGAGTTATCGTTGAAATTTGTTTGGGTTCTCACCCTTTAATGTTTTTTGGTTCTTGGTAGTTGTATTTGTGGTAAAATTTAGGCAAGGGATGATTAGTTTTAGCAGGGATTAGAGTAAAAGTAGGAATTTGGGAGTAAATGATGCAGACTGAATTTAGGAGCTTTAGGGTGTGTTTGGTATGGTGGGAAAATGTTTTCCAATTTCCCAATGTTTGGTTTGGTTGAAATGTTTCGGAAAACATTTTCTCTAGTAAAACAAGTTCCTTAAAAATGAGAAAAATGACTTTCCGACTCTCAAGTTCATTGTCTCCTCCCTACCCACCCAACGCCCCCATCCCATTCCACCTTCATAGTGTTTTGCTAGATTACACATAAATATTTTTGGGATAATATTTTTTGGCTTAGTTACTAAATACTAGAAAATAAGTAAGAAATTCACTTGAACACTAGAATTGACTTGAGCCTTGGGTAAGGTCTCAAGAAACCACGCCGGGTGCAAACAATTCCCGAGGCCATCAGCACCTGGGGAAACCCCGAATTACAAAACTCCTTGCCGAGGGCAGACCCGGGATTAGTCGGGGCTCAAAGAGACTCGGACACCCGGTGCTTAATAAAAAAAAAAGTAAGAAATTCACTTGTTTTCCATCATACCAAACACACCCTTAGTATGAAAAATGAGCTGATGCTTGCAATGGTTGTACCTAGTGCAATTAATGTAGTTCACATCTGTTGGGGTACAGAAGGAGTACACAAGTTTCATCAGTTGTACTTGTACCTGAACCCCTTAATCTTGTTTCTTTATTTATGTAGTTAGCCCAATTTTCCTCGTACTAGTTCTTTTAGATCCCATGAGCTAGCTAGGATTTCTTCCTTCAGCCTTGTAACCCGTCTGGAACTTTATCTATGACAATCAACATTTAGCTCTCTTTAGTATAGCTGTAGCTTCGCTTGGTTTTTTTCTAGAATCTTCCCAAATTCCTTTCTGCAACATTAGTACAAAAGGCAATAGAGAATGGGTTATTGTGCTTGAAGCAAATAGATATGATGCTCTGTGTAGGTGGATTTTGTTTCTTATTCTTTGATAAAGGAAGCTTTATTGATGGAGTTCATGTGGTCAGATGGTATTAACAGTGTTTGTGTAGCTGCATATTGTTATTCTTGTGTTGTCATCTTGAATTCTAGACCATGGTTATATTCGTCAGACTAAAGTCATAAGCCGTCCCCCTAAAGTTGTCCGCATTTTTCATTTTGACACATCACTAGGATTACTGCCTATTAATCACCTAAACTTTTCAAAAAATGTATCTATTAAACACAAAATGCTGGTATAACAAAAAAGTGTTTCTCACTTCTGTTGACTCCAAAATAATTTTTTCTGAAAAACTTATATCTTTTTTCTTTAATGGACATATGACTATAATGAAATTATTTAAAAAGAACTTATTAATCATGTTTGGGAAAAAAGATTTCTAAACCCAAAAAAAAAAAGGAAAAAGCAACCCCCCAAATAAACCAGTCGTATTCTTCGATCTAGTTCGGCAGTTTCCCAAACATTTTTGCATTCTTTTCTCCTTCTCCTCTTTTTTGTTTTTCTGGTTCTTTTGCTTCCTTGTTTCTTTTCATCCTTTACAAAAGAAATTGATTTCTGAACCAAATAATTTTTTTCGGTTTCTTCTTCTTTTAACCTTTGCTGCCTTCCTGCCACCATCGGATCACCCGATCACCACCATCTCCGTTCATCTGATTGGAGATTGAGAAAAGCAATTTTCTATCACTTGAATCTGCACAAAGAAAGAAGATTCCTGGGCAGCGGGGTTAAAAGTTGGCTGACGTCCATCCATCCATTTCCGGCCACCTCGGAGCAAACATCACCACTCCGCTAAGTTACATGCTATGCTTCACAATTTATTTCACTATATATATTAACTAAATCCCCATAGTTTAGTATAAGAAGGAAAAGAAAAGGGTTAAAACGACTTTTCCTTTTTTTTCTTTTTGCTGATTAATTTTATAATTATTTTGGGCCCATGTGCCACATGTCATGGTTCTTTTTGTGGCTTTTCCAGGAAATCCGAGTGTGAGTTACACACATAACATTTTTTAAACTAGTTGTCATTTTGTGTTCAATATGTACACATTCGTTAATATTAGTGTGTCTAATAGGGAAAAGGGTCTATACGACTATACCAGACATATAGTCAGGTGTCCACCATATGCCAATTGGTGGACACCGTTACATGTCTGGAAAACAAAGGAGAGGAGAGTAAAAATGTTAGCTGGGTTTCTCAGCTATCATTTTGATCTCTCTTCAAAGTGTCCATCGTTGCCCAATAATTATTTAATACTTATTGAGCTACATCTGGACTTTACATCTATATTATTATAGAAATTAGAAAAAGTTTTAAAAAAATAAATAAATAGGGAAAAGGGTCTGTTGAGGTGTCAAAATGAAAAATGCGGACAAGTTTAGGAGGCCGCTTATGACTTTAGCCTATTCGTCATCATGGTTTCTGCAGTTTGCGGTTCTGCTTCTACTCCATAGTTGCTATTACCTGTGATTTTATGCTGATAATAACTAGTGATATTTTGAAGATATCAGCTACATACTGCTACACATTTGATTCTTTTTGTTGGGTTTTTGGAGCTATTCCTGTGGTCACTTTTTCGTGCATCTGATTATTGCATATATTGGATACAGTTCGATAAGAAAGGATGGTCAGAGTTAGCGTGCTGAATGATGCTCTCAAGAGCATGTACAATGCTGAAAAGAGGGGAAAGCGTCAGGTCATGATTAGACCTTCCTCAAAAGTCATCATCAAGTTCCTCATTGTCATGCAGAAGCATGGTATGTTAGCTCTTTAACTTTCTGTACTTATAACATCATCCTCTGATGTTCTTACTCATGGTATCCCTGTGTAGGTTACATTGGAGAATTTGAGTACGTTGATGATCATAGGTCAGGAAAGATTGTTGTTGAACTGAACGGAAGGCTAAACAAGTGCGGTGTTATTAGTCCTCGCTTCGATGTTGGAGTTAAGGAGATTGAAGGATGGACTGCTAGATTGCTCCCTTCCCGACAGGTATAGTAATTAATAGTCAATTTGTTCCCTTGATCAATATATGAAACTCCGTTTCTGATCATCTCCAAATTTTGGCCTTGCTTCTTGCTTCCGAAATGATAGTCGGGGTGAATGTTTAGTCATGGTCATATTAGCTTGTGACTTCAACATCATTCTGAAGTTTGAGTCTCAACTTGGCCTTGCTAAATTTTTGTTCATCTTAAGCTATGACAATTCTTGGCTAATTGGGCAAGCTTCTGTAAAGGTTATGTAAACAGGTTATGCCCCCATAAAGGAGGGACTCCTGCCCATGCAAAGGAGCAATCTTATTTATAACCTATGCCTTTGGCTAGCAGAGTTCTGCCTTTTTTTGTGAATTCACGGGAAGTGTGTTTCTTTGATGTTTTATTTGAACAGTTGTATTGTGGATTTGAAGCTCCATATGTAGTTTATTGCCAAGCAATTGAGATTATAGATTTGGTCTGCTCTCACAGATGGAGCAGAAGTCTTAGTTATTAGTCAGTTATATTCTGTATATTATCTGTTTTTATGTTTTGATCTTTACATTATTTGTTTGAACTTGCAGTTTGGGTACATTGTGCTGACTACCTCTGCTGGGATCATGGACCATGAGGAGGCTCGGAGAAAGAATGTTGGTGGAAAAGTTCTTGGTTTCTTTTATTGAGTTTGTTACGTTGACAAGGATGTAAACTTCAGTTCTGCTGTCGGCTTTTTACAGCGAAATAGCTGCTCTTTATAAGTAGGGATTTTATTGAACATTTGGAGACAATTATGAGATTTGCTGTCAAACAATGTTGGTGCCTGTTGCATTTGTTGTAAGCTTTATGCTAATGGCATTCAAGTTTGCAGGCATCGTGCATTTTTGTGCGTTTAATGTGGAGATGCCACTTGAATGGCTCTTTAAGTTATCTTCTAAGCTACATTTTTTTCTAATACATCTCTGAGAGTATAAAAGGCCGAGTCAGTAAATCAACTGATACACCTCGAATACAGTCTCTAGTATAACCTTTTGTCTCACCTTTCCAGTATGAATATGTGAGTCACTCTTTTTATACTTGAGCCAATATATTTCTCGGAACCTAAGAATGTTATAAATGACTACACGAGAGGATTTTAAGCCCACACAAACTACCTCTCAAGAAGTTTAAATCCAATTGTTCTGCCTTATGCTAAGTAGGAGATGTAGATTACATAAAGCTTGATTTATCAGACATTCAAAATTGTACCGGTCTACGTGAAGAATGAGAAAATTGAAGTATGGATCACTATCAGACGGAACAACTTGACCACGCCAAATGATGAATTAGCCACCCTAATTACACACGTATATGCTCATTAATGCTGTCCCAACTCTTGTATGTTTTCATTTATATGCAGGTCATAATAAAATTTTTGTTCACAAAGATTTCCACAAAATCGTATTGAAGTAAATTGGCATCTTTGACTTTGAGTGACTAGTAATACCATTCCGATTGAAAATGCACTGTACAACTTTCCATGAGCAATAAATTACACCTTCCATGACCTCATAGATCTTTATATAAAGTAGACACAAAAGTTTAATATTGTATGTGAAATCCGATTTCAACAGATGGTAAATCTGAATCAATAATTTTACAGTACAATAAGTTAAATGGTGTAAACCTTGATCATCAAATCCATCAAATGTATATCCATTATCCCTGTTCCACCTTGGTTGATTATTACGTTTAATTTTAACGTGAGACCGTGTGACACCCCTAAATGGGGGTAGGACGTGTTAACACCCAGCCTAAATTACTCATTGGGTGGACCCTGAGTTCTCTCTTTTGTTACTATTTATTAGATTTGCTAAATTTACTAAAAAGTAACAATATAATATGATCAAAAGCTGAAATATGTAAAGTGTATTTAATACCTACTAGGCTAATCAAAGCCATAAGCCTGTAAAGAATACTGAAAGAAATTCGAATACATGAAGTACTAAACTATTCCGTTCATCTATATTTTTTATTATTAAAAAGAGGATAGTTTTAAGACAAAAATTAGTTAATTAGTTGATAGTTAGTTACTGGTTTAAAATTTAAATTTAAACTAGAAAATTCAAACAAAGAAAATTGTGAATAACTGATCGGTTTGTGAATTCTCTTCGGAATTTTAAAATTTGCATATTTTAACATTAAATTTTCAAGATTAAAAATAGATTCAACTTCCTTGAATATTACAGCATTTAACAATTTTTTTTTAAAAAATACAACTGTCCCACGATCACCTCTTCTCAAACAATTAATCGGTCAGCCACACCCATGACTTTCGCAATTGAAAGTCTTTCAGATATATAACAACAAAAAAAAAAATCCGGGGCTCTTAAATTGAAATAATAAATATATCATTTAAATAAAATTAAAACATAATTGAGGACACCCTCAGTAATGGGGAAGACACGTTTTGTCAACCGCTTCAGTTAAGGAATTTCAACTTCAAATTGAGGAAAATACTGGTGTCAGTTTTACTGCAACCTCATCAACAAAATCCCAATGCAAAAGCCAAAAAGAAAATGATTTACGCATTTCTGAATCTGAAGGTACCTAAAATCTCAATAACACAAATTGTAATTAGCAAAACAGACAGGGAACCTGGAAGAAAAAGTTTTGGGTGATAATCAGAGGAAGAGGAATGTCCAACAACATTCATTCATATAAAAGATAAAATTCAAAAGGTGGGTACAATTCAAGGGTTTTCTTTTGATTCCAAGCAGTCACTGACGCAGGTCGCAGTTCACATAGATGTTAATTCAGGGGAAGACATAAGCAACGTGGAATGCGGAAATTCATGTTATCTGAACTATTTCTCAAGCCTTTTTATAATTGTAAAATTTACAAGTATGCTTTCAGATGGGCTGATTGTGTTCTCTCAATCTACAACAAAGGTATCGTGCTAATTTTGATTTTAGTTTTATATGGGATCACAATGTTGTTGTTGTTGTGTTTTGGTTTACTATTGCTACAATGTGAACATAAAGAATTGCTACAACGTGAACATAAAGAAGAGTGAGAAATGATCAAAAGAAAAAGATCTCCTTTATATGGAATAAGAATCAATTAACAATGCTCTCCGGTTGTTGGTTCTCTTAACAAGAACATAAAGAAGTCCTCGAACTTGGACATATTTTTGTTTAAAAAAAAAAATTAATGGCAACTATCTTTTGACTCTTGCCTACGGACCATGTCCCTTGAAAACGGTGGCTTTATGTCGATAGTTAGGGAGACAAACCAAGTGGATTGAGGGAGGAGTGAACAGTGTCATTCTTCTCTATTGGTGCTATAGAATGAAAAGCCAGGTAAATTTTCATCGGAAACCAATTGTCAAAAAAGAAAAAAAAACTCAACTTTATTCAATTTTATATTTTCTTTCTTTTTCTCGAGAGAGGACTAGACAGAGAATAGTTGGAGGAAGTCTGAGCTGAATGAATTCATCGTTCCAGGTACGTGATGAGTATGTTAGGTTCTAGAGTGATCTAGATTATTGTTCTTTGAATGTAAGTCAAATTTTTATTGACTACTTCAAAACTTTAATGATATATTTGTGAGCGCAAATCTTTTGATAATGATACCGGTACATGATGAGTATGTTAGGTTCTAGAGTGATCAACTGTTGTTGTTGCTGAATGAAGTCCAAATTTTCATTGACTACTTCATAAACTTTAATGATATATTTGTGAGCGCAAGATCTTTTGATAATGATATTACTGCTAGCACTTTTTTTTTTTTCCTTCTTAGAATGATATTACTGCTAGCTCTCTGTGCAAAAGTTAATTGGTTATACATATTCGTTAGGAAACTTTCTAAAAACTTTGGGCTTTGTTGCTTGGTCTCAAATAATTTTGGGGTAAATGGGTTAGGATGATAGTTTTATTGCATCCTTCCTTTAACTTAAGTCAAACTTCCTTATGCTTCTTATGTCAGAGCATTTTAAGTTCCGCCTATCATATGGTCGTATAGTCATATAGTTATGGAGGAACTATGGGAGAACGACAAATGCTATATATCCTCAGGCCCAAAATTCAGACAGAGAGAGAGAGTAAATTCCTTGAAATACTTATTTGAAGAATCATAAAATAACTTTTCCTTTAGAAATTATGTAGTTTGAAATTTTGATTTCGGTTTAAGTTACACGTAATAACAATGAATTGTTTATTCCTGATGAAAGATGTTTGATTTTTAAAAGTTGTATTATCTATCTATCAAACTTCTTTACACGAGTGCAACTGTAGTTCACTGTTTGTAAAGCAAATATACAGTACTGCTGTTACATCTCTCAAAACTTACTTGAGTTAAATTTTGAAACATTGCAGACGATATACATGGATGATTACATTTCCACTTATAAAGAAAAATCACAGTTTGATTTGTATGCTCATTAAGGAACGAGTGGTTATGAATTCATCAAATAGCCAATGTTGTAGAGTGAATTGTGAATGTAAAGTGAATTTTGGACGAGGTAAGGAGTCTTCGATATTACAGACCAAAATTTAGCTATATCTCCTGTATGGATGATAATAAAACAAGTCTGACGCTTATCTTATTATTCTGCAACTTGTTGGCATGTGGGTGTCTGTACTTGCAAATGTTAAGTATAGAGTGCAGTAGTTGATTTCAGACAATGACTAATTCAATCATCAAAAAAACATCCTTTTCATGACTAATTCAATCATCAAAAAAACATCCTTTTCTCAATATGATGGTCCTTATTTAATCCAATGATTGTTGCATTAGTTTCATGTCACATTGCATTCGATTATATTCCATAGAACTCTACATTCAAGAATGTGTTAAGCTCCTTGATTTTGAGGCTCACGATTTTGTAATGTGCTATTCCTACTCTGTCTACATTTCTCCATTCTGCTGCTCTATTTTTCTTTTGTTCAAAGAAGGATCAAACTGACACCTTCACATAGTACTCTTGGAAAATTCTCTGTGGTGAAGCAAATAATCTCCCCAAAATACACTAGCAAAGAGCTTTCCCTGTATAAATAGCTTAATTAAAAAGAGATCCTAGACATCAGGCATGGACTTTAAAGGTGAACAGGAACCTGTGCTGGCTCCAAATACTTGGTTGCACATAGAGAGTAGTGCCTCTGGCAATGAGAACGTTTATCCAATTTATGCGTTAAAGAGGTATTGATTACAAGCTTATTAATATTGAAGCAAAATTAGTACATTGATTTCTCAGTAGACCTAATTAAGTGTTGAGTTAGAGAGTAGTTGCTCTGCGACACGCTTTTTGTTTTTAAAATTCTGATGATCTATTTCTTGCAAGTTAAGGATATTATAGCTGAAATATTTTGTTTTAACGGTCTCGGGGTTTGCAAAAATTTACTGCAATTTGTAAAAGAGCACGAGGCTAATTGATTTGGTGTTGCACAGTGATGTTAGGGTTGTTGAACGTATTGACTTTGACCATCCATAAAATTCTCTGATTTTGTTTCTTTTATTACGTCAAATTCATCTATTTGAAGTGTTATCTTTAAAAGTCTTGTGGCAGTAGTGTATTGTAAGTAAGGAGGTCCCGGTAAGAAAGTATTAAAGTGCAAGCATACAAGGGTTGGATCAAGCACTTCTGCCTTAAGAGAAATCAGTTGATTTCTAATTAAACACTGTGATATTTATCATCTGCACTTAATTCTATGAGCTTAAACTAGCAAAATCAAATCTCTTGCTCTTGCTACATTGTCAGATATTAATATTATTAGCTTGAAATCCTTCCATAATACTGTTAGTCACTTGAAGAGGAAAAGGGTCACCCATGGTCAGTTATTAGTCAGTTCTTCAAGTTTATGATGCCTGAAATCTTTTTTCGGAAGTCTTAATGTTACATTTTTTTTGTCGTGTGAAAACACAAACATGCATTTCCTTTTTGTGATGTGCTGCTGCAGCCCCACTAATTTGCATGACTTAGCTTTATTTTGTCTGTTTTTACTACTAAAATCAGCTGGGGCAAATTGGACAGGATGAAAGGAAAGAAAGCCAAAGAGCTGAGAGAAGCAACAAAGGAGCTCGAGGTAAGCATTCATATGGTCAAAGCTCCTGATTCACCCAACAAGGAGCCATCTCGGACCTTGGAACTGAACATCAGAATATACAAACTGAGTTACATGTCAAAACAATACGATTTATATAGAAACCTTGCCGTCAATTTCATATCAAAAGTCCAACAAAAATTGTATGGAGGAGTAAACATTTCCTTTATTCTCAAACTGAACCACAAAATTATAACTTTTCTGCAGATTTAAAATTTTGTTGGTGTGCTTAACATGTGACGAATATAGTTAATTTTTGAAAATTTTGCAATCACTTGGTAAAGAAATTATTGAAGTACTTCATCCTGTGACGAATATAGTTAATTTAAATATTTATTACTTGGTATATCATCTGCCTTCTACTCATTACGCAGTTTGTTTGATCTTTTCTTGAGGGATTGTTGATGCATTTCCACTGAACTTGTGTGGGTTTCTACTAGATTTAGATTAATGGGAATGTATAGAGAAGTAGTTTCAAGAATCCAGTTGCTTATAGTTCGCTGCAAAAACCATGAAATGAAGTTTGTATGTGACTCTAATATGCACAGTCACATAAGCTCTTCACGAATAATGGTGATTTAATTGTATGTCAACAACACAAGCCATATATTGATATTTACTTGCAGTCATACCAAAAGTCTACAACCAAAAAAAAAAAAAAAATTCACCCTCAAAACTTATTGAACTTACAACTTGAAATGCAGTCAAAAAGTTCCTATTCCGTTGTAGCTTTTGATACGCAAGTTAAATTTCCGATGAAGCTGTAGAGGACAGTATTATTAAGGAGTACGGAGGAAATGATCTCTTGGCTCTTATAATTTGAATAGAAAAAAATGGACTTTTTAGATCTCTTATGTGTTTTTTTCCAGATTTCTTATGTGTAAAAAATGAAGATCTCTTGTGAAAGGGTCATAAAACTAAAAAAACTTTGTAAAGGGTCATAATTTCATTTCTCAAAAGTAGTTTTTGGTATGAACCAATTTTTTGGTCTGGCTTTGTCTTTATTATTTTCCACGCATGATATTTTATGTGATTAATTTACTTTGATATACTCCGCGCATCGCGCGGGTACGTATACTAGTTTTTTTAATTAAAACATAGGCTGTTTACGAGATTGGTTCGTCAAATCGGTTCTCTATCAAGTCAAAGGCAATTTATACTGTCAAATTGTTAATACATCCCTAATTCCTTTCTTTTCCTTTTAGTCTTAAAATATCATAGAAAGATTTACTAATATCTTTTTGAAAATTTCAAATTACACCAACACTCTTTAAATATTTGTTAACTTATGGAATGAAAAAAGCATAAATAAATTAATTGTTTATATAAATAGATAAATATAATTATGTATAAAACCCTACCAGACACATTTATAAGAGTGATTTTTCTTATAAAAAAAATCTGATAATGAAAAATGCAGTTCAATGTAAATTCTAATAAAAATAATTATATTTGTGATTTCTTGCATATAGTGTATTACTATTAATTTTTATATGTACGCACCTGAAAATATCTCAACTAAATTTGTAAAAATATGTTTTTCATACCGTGCGAAGCGCGGATAGCTTTATTAATCATATATAAACGAAGGCCGTTTGATTTTATTTTTAATAATTTGAAGATATCTGTTGAAAACCTCATCGTTTCCACCAACCTACCGAAAATGGTTGCCTGATTTGTTCTTCCGTGTTTCTTATTTTATTCTTTTCGTTAGCTTTCAGCCTTTTTTTCTTTGTTCGTGCCTGGTGATTCTTCTATTGGGTTCTTTTGAGTGATTTTTTTGGTAATTAAAGATTTTATTTACAAAAGTAAAAGTTATATACAGGTATATAACTTGAGTTGGACAAAATCCCAACCTCAGGTCGTGCTACTGGCTACTATTTGAGTGATTGTTTTTACTCAAGTAGAATTTTCAGTGGAAATCCAAAATTGTTCAAATTTATTGCTTGGATTATTCTTTGAGGAAAAACTACAAAGCAAAATGGGAAAATCTAAATGTTATGTAGTTCGATGTAAATTTTTCGGTACACCTATTTATTGAAGAAAGATTATTTGTTTATAAGTTTGAACATCTTTAATCAGAATTCTGGCTATGCTACTGGTTGAGATTTATATAAATCTTCAAAGCATGAAAGGCAGAAGACGAAGAACACAAATATGGGCAAAGATGAAAAGACCTTGAATGATCTTTCAGATTTCTCATAGATTATTAGGATAGATTACGTAAATACCTCTCGTAGATTATATAATTATGTTTATTTCCCTTAACTTAAGATTAAAGATCATTTGATCGACTCTTTGAACCAGCTAGTCAACTTTAAACCAATTATGGTTTGGAGAATATGAAATTACCACGGAAAGGTGCGGTGAAATTAATGGGATCCCTCATTCTAAGGGACCCGACCCAACTACAAAAAAAAACCCATATGCGATCAATTTGTTTTCGAGTCCTACATCTGAAACCACTAGATGCAGGAGCGGGTAACCCATATGCGTTAATTTTTTATTTAGTTGGGTTGGGTTTAAATGGAGCAGGTTTAAAAATGAAATTGAGCTATATTGGAGATTTCCGTTAAGACAGAAGTATATTTGAAAATTTCAACTACGGAAGGGGTGTTTTTGACCCAAATTTGTAATGAAGGATATTTTTAACTCCTTTTCTCAAAGTAGAGGGGCATTTTTGACCCTTTTTCCTCATTCTAAATCAAAGGTTTTAGATTTGAGCCGTTAAAATGAAGAAACTCTTAACGGTTAAAGTTTTACGTGGCAAATGCGAATTAGTTGGACTACTAAGTTCGGACACCAAATAATTATCCCAATAACGAAAAAAAAAAAATGAAATTGCGAGAAATACATAAATATTTTGTGTTTTGTTCTCATTTCATAATTTTTAATTTGAGTTATATTGGAGGAACAGTGCAATTACCTTCACCTCCAAAAATGAAATTATAAACCCAGTAATCATCCAAGGCATTATTCTCACTTCCTTCATAGTAACACCTAGACTGATGAGTTGTGACTATAGAAGGGTCAGGTGGAAATTCTTGAACATCTCCTTCATACACAACTTGACGCATATGACAAGTAGAGCGTTGAAGGCCAGCCAAGAATTGACCATTTCCCATTTGAGGGCTTACCATTTCACCTGCTGGTGTGAACACTTCCCATCCATATCCCGCAATATTTGCAGCATTTTTCAGTTCCTTGAAAATGTTGAAAGGCCAAAATCCAACATCCGTTTCAAACCATAGTTGAAGCCAGTAATCTGTATGTGTTATTCCAATGGAACATGATTAGTTTATAGAGTCACCAATAAATAATAATAGTATTACCAAATTAGAGAGTGCTTTTTTGATTAAAATTTTACAAAGAATGTACTACTATTATCGCTACTAGAAAAAACTCTATTTTCCCATTGATTCCTGACTGGAAAAAGTTTAGTGGCTATTTCTCACTGAATGTCGGTGAGAAAAACCCTGAATAGTAGTGTTTTCACATGGAAAAATTATAATTTTCCTGCGTTTCAATGAAAACCAGTTTCCCACGATGCGTTTTCTTAATGAGCTGATTCGGTGGGAATATCATGTTTTATGACACAAATTTTTCACTGAATATCGGTGGAAAAAACCTCTATTTCTAGTAGTGTATAATGATTGATGTTAGTGTTGTTATACAAACATAAAATATATAAAAAAATTGAATCCAAAGAAAACTTGACTATTATAATGAAATATTATTATAAAAAGGTCTAGATTTACTTGTCCAATTATTTAGTATGAATCTTGTAATGATTTTCAACATCAGTGCTTTGCTGCCGGTTGACTTCACGAAGAAGAAGAGGGAGAGGAAGGTTGGATTAGGAGAGAAGAAAAATAGAATCTGGAAAGTATCTTTTTTTTTTTTTTTTTTTTTTGCGTATTTTTCATAGTAAAGGAAAAAAAGAAAAGAAAAAGAAAGCAATAAAAAGTTGGACATGCAAATATTAGGGCTTTCTTACTTGTCCATATTTTTGCCCCCAGATTTCCCGTAAAAAATATATTTTTCGAGCAATGGAACATATTAGTTGAGTGATTTTTAAATTTCAATATTTAGTTCAGTTATTTAAACCATTTGAGTACTTAACCCTAATGTGGAAGCAACCCCTCTGTTTAATCTGTTTAGACCAATAAAATATAAATAAAAGAATAATAATTAAGGACAAATCTCTGATAAATGCCTGGCATATCATAATACCTTCATCCAGATAGATCCTAATTCCCACTTCGTAGTTGTCGAACATTGGAAAGGAGACCTTTGGGAAAGCATAATCTATTGGTACTTCGCCGCTTGTATGAACATATCCTGGACATATAGTGTTATAACATCCTGTTATCTGGCCGTTATCCACCTAATTCCAAATCGTTAAGTTTATCATAAATTGCATGGATACAGTCAAACTTCTCTATAACGAGTCGTTTGTTTTGATACTTTTTAGTTACTATAGTAAAACGTTGTTATAGAGAATATAATACTATAACATAACATAAAAAATTAATTCCAGAGAAATACAAAGCCTAAAGCACTTACTGTCCAGTAGGTATATAACCGAGTCCGCGCGTCACCATATAGTTCCGGATGTACCTACAACAATGAATTATGGCAAAAAATATTTCATTTTAACTCTTGAACTAGTAATTATTAAATTAGAAAAAAGAGGTATGTCTTAAAAATAAAGGTGACATGTGAGGGGTTGGTCAATATATTGTTAAAAGTAGACCTATAATTCTTATACATGTTAAGTGTTCTGTATTCTGGGTGATATGATTCATTTCATATAATAAATATTCAACAAAATGATAGTATTAATATGCAAAAGGAAAAATATAATATAGCTTTCAGACTTACAATCCACCCGGCTTGTGTCCTTTCGACTCCTCTTTCAAGATATATGGAAGCAGCACTGTATTGACCAGGTCCATTTACGTGTGGATTATACAAAGTCATGGTAGCGGAGGCACCTAAGAATCTTCCTATTTGGGGAGGTGGCACAATGCTTATTCCTGCAAACTGAAACAACAATTAATGTATAACATTATATAATGAGATAAAGCTACTCCATTTTTCCTGTAATATAAATTAGCTACTCTTAATTCAGTCTAATGAGCAACGTCAAGTTGCATGTGATCGAATTTACCATTCTAAAACAATTCATTCAAGGAAGAATTCCCTTTGTCCAATTAATTCTCTGTGGATTTTTTTTTCTTTCAATTGAGCCATGTACACCTGGAGTTATCCACACTCAAAGGTGATGGGAGGTTTGACTTTGACGTACATTGACTAATATGATTATAAAAGTGGAGGGTAATGTAAGTAAGAAAGCTCACTGCTCACCTATACCAACCATTGGAATCCTAAAGTGCCAAAGTGTTATCACCAAGAAATAGGGTAATTCTTTGTGGATAGAATATAGAAAGGGGAATGAGAAAGATCGATGAGTGTGTATGTTGGGATTTTTATTTAAATATAAATTATTTACCAAGAGTTTTATGGAGAATGGTGTCATTTAATGAAAGGATATGTCTTTTATTAAAATGGTCTGTTGGTTATTAAATACGGCAAAGGGTCATATATATACCCCTGTACTATTCCGAAATAGTTGTGTGTATCCTCCGTTTGCTTTTTCGATGATATGTACCCCCGTCGTTAGCGTTTTGGTCACATATACCCCCGCGTCTAACGGTTCCGTTTAACAGGGACATGTGGCATGATCTTAACGGCTCCAACCATTTTATTTTTTATTTAATCTAATTTATCATTAAAAAATTATTTTAAACCAGAAAGGGGCTATTTCTTGAAAATGTGGCTATTTTTGAAATTCAAAATGTGGGTTTCTTCTTCTTCTCCAACTAATTTGCAACTAAAATTCACCCAAAAACCCACCGAATTCTTCACCAAATTTTCCCAAATATCAGATATCAACTCTTCAAGATTTAATCGATCTTTTTCAATAACATTCACTCGAAACAAAGCTCGTTTGAAGAAACCCAAAACTTGAACTTGAAGCTTCAAGTTTCATTAATGGTCGTCCATGGAGTTTATGTTTTTTCTTCACGTTCCAAATACTCAAGACAAGCTTTAATTACAATTTTTAGATTCAATTATCAATACACAATTTATTCCAACAAATTTTTCACCATTTTGAATTTTTTTTTTAGCCACCATTTTCGTATTCAAGAATCTAATTGTAGAGTTCATGAACCTTATGGGCATATTTCAAAGTGAGTTTAATTTTGGATCCATGAATATACCGTTGAAGTAGTCGAATGCGGTGGTGGAGCTTCGGCCGAGATTAGACTTTCTAATTTTCAATTTTTTTGTTTTGTTTTGTGTTTTTAATGATAAATTAAATTAAACAAAAAATAAAATGGTTGGAGCCGTTGAGGTCGTGCCACGTGTCCCTATAAAATAGAGCCGTTAGACGCGGGGTATATGTGACCAAAACGCTAACGGCGGGGTTACATATCATCGAAAAAGCAAACGGGGGATACGCACAACTATTTCAGGATAGTATAGGGGTATATATGATCCTTTGCCGTATTAAATATTTTGCAGATAAAAACCAATTCAAGCGTTATGTTGAAAACTAACTTTTTCTTCTTTCTGAAAAATAACTTTCTTCCTACCAAAACTCTTTTCTCTTCTACTAAACTTGCTCTTGAAAATCAGAAAAGTTCTTGCTTTTCTAAGATGGATTTTTTCCCTATTTGCTCAGTGTAGATTTCTAAAAGGCTTGTCATATCCACTAAAACTATTTGCATACAATCCCATACAAGAATCTCGCATAGGAGAGGGAGCAAATATCATTTTTAGAAAGGCGTTTCGTACGTGTTTCAAGCCTCCAATTCCGTATTCGTTGTTCATATTTTCAAACGTTCATCTTTGTGTTCTTCTTCATATATTTTGTGTTCTTGGATTATATATTTTTTCCAACAGTCTAAAAACGATAGTTGAAAGTTTCTGTTTCACACAGCAGTTTTTTTCTTTTCTTATTTTGCTGATTTTCTCATCACGGGTTTGAAGGTTATTGAAGAACAATTGTGGTGTTTTATTTTGGTTTGGGTATTCTACGGTTTTGGTTGAAGTTCATTGGTATTTCGTTCCTAAAGTAGAGAAATAGTTCTCCCTTACGTTTTGGCTTTGTCTGTTTCAAAAACCGCTGTTCGTTTTGTTTTCATTGAGAACGGTTGACTTCAAATTTGGAGATAATTTGAACCTGAAACCTGGTTACGAGATGATGAAGGAAAAGCAAACAATTAATGGTATTCTGAAGAAAGAGTTTTGCGAGCCTTTCGTATGCCAATTATGAGATCTGTTGGTGATATTACAATGAAATTACAATTACAATTGAAAAATATCTTCTACCGGCGCTACGATGGCATTAATTTTTAAATTTCAACTAATAAACTCTCTTTATTTTCCTCACTTTTTAAGGTATTTTTCTCTACTCTACACAAGTTAAGGATGGACAACTATTTATAGGTGAATAATATTATCCTTGTAATAATGGATGAAAGGTATGGTTTAGTGGGATATTAAACTTATAATTATGTAGAGAATATGGGTGAGTAATGAGTAGGAGTTACAAGGAAATGTTATGGCACAAAAAACCGTAGGAAGTGGAGTAACTTTCTGCCTTTTAACATGCAGAAGTCATTTGGACATAATAGGCACTTTATGACCCATTTTTTTAATATTAAAATGCTAATTAGTCCCATCAAGATCAATTTGATGTGGCATTAATTTTTAAATTATCAAGGGTTCCCAATGTTCATTGACGAGGAAGAAGGTTTTGTAAGATGACCTTGGAGCTTTTCATGTAGAATCCATGTTTGATAATTTTCAATGGCAGAGACATCTCTTCAAGAGAAGATACAAGTCTGTAATTAAACAAAAGGAGTCGAAGAAGGTTTGGCATGGCTTAATGAGCGTAACGTTGCTTTAAAAGTGATGAGATTAAAGCATGGATCACAGTGCTATAATTCTGGATAACCAGAGAGATGGCATCAATTGCAAAGTGATGAATCCAAGATAAAGTGAAAATAAAATCGGGTTCTATTTTCTTAACTTCATTATTTACTCTTTGTGTTTCTTTTGTTTTTGTTTTTGTGAAATCCGATTTTGTAAATATTTGTGATGATCTAGATTTGCTTGGTAATTTTAGGAATAACTTTTTCTTATGGTGATCATTGTGATATGTTATTCTTGCATAAAGATCATATGTGAAGTTTACTTTCTAGTTGTAGAATGATATGAAATATTACATTGTTTACAAGTACGTGTCTATACTTGAAAGTTCTTATAAGAATCTGAGATCCAGAGAACATGAGTTAGTGAATTGAGTTTTCTCTATATGTGATATGAAAAGATACTTGATATGTTCAAAGTGTGGGGGTGTTTGATGTGTGATTAAAAGGCAACATTAAAATGAGTATGTATCTAATAAATTGGAAGAATTTGGATATAAGTTTGGTGGATATTGACATATATAAGAGTAATTATTTTGTGCTAGTTTGTATATATGTTGATGATATGTTAATTGTAAGCAATAACATAATGGAGACGGAGAGGTTTCTATCTTTCACATTCGAAATAAAGAATCTTGGAAAAATTGATACTATGTTGGGTATCAAGATTAAAGGAAATAGTGGGGGTTATGTATTGAGTTAATCTCATTACACTGAAAAAGTGCTATATAACTATAATCACTTAAACATAATTCAATACCCTACTTTGATCCAAGATAGAGTTAATGGAAAAATTGTGGCTTAACTTGTGTAAGCAAGCACTATTAGAAGGGCCAACAGCCGATTTCTTTCTTTAGAAAATTAAAGATTTGAGAAAATGTAAGTTTCGTACTATTTTATTAGGATATACCACACAAGTTGGTTGTCGAGTTTGCAAAAAACAAATCCACAAAAGGTTGAATGTTCACCTAGGGAGGAAGTTTAATTTCTTAAATTTCAAGAAACAAAGACACATTCGACAATGGAGTTAGAATATGTCATATAAGGAGTTGAGTGGTTGAAGGGTATTTTTAGAAATTCCATGATTTTGCAAAGTGTGAGCTCAGCTTTGTGATAGTCAAACCACTTTAACTCGAGCATATAAATATGTTATGTGAAGTTAAACGTATAAATCCACAACATGACTGTGATAAAGTTAATTCAAGAAGGAATCATCTCTCTGACATTGGTGGAGTCAAAAAGTAATTTTGGTGATCCAATTACTAAAAGTCTTATAAGGAAGTTGGTGAAAACCAACATCGGGTTAATTAAGTTAAAACTTCTTAATTAGGTCCACCAATAATGGTAACCCTACCCAAAGACTATGAAATGAATAGTTATGGGTTCAAAGGGTAACAAGAAGTTATTGATACGTGGATGTTTTAATACTTAAGTAAGAGATATACTAGTACTGATTGTCACAGATTAGAGGGTTGGGTTCTTATACTCTTAATGAGGTTCAGTTCAAGGAACAAGTGTCTCAAATGTGATAAAGACATTGAAAGAACTTCACCTATATGAACATAGAAGTGGTGCCGCTTCGATTGAGAGGTGGAGTTACTCTCATAAATGTTCATGAATTTTGGATAGCACATGGCCATAAAAGTGCTAAGCATGTTGAGTGGAAAGCAAGAATGAAATATTTATGTGTATAGTGTCACCGATGTTATCACAAGGAATAACATGTTCAAAGCTATTATGCTACTCACATGGGATTTCGATTTCATCTTGTGATGTTATACTAAGGTGTTGTTCAAATCGAAAGATACATTAGTCTACACATAAATATTATTTGATTTTTAAGTCTTGATCTATATTTAAAGAAGTGGGGGATTTTTGGGATTTTTATTTAAAGATAAATTATTTACAAAGAGTTTTATAGAGAATGGTGTCTTTTAATGAAAGGATATGTCTTTTATTAAAAGGGTGTGTTGGTTATTAAATATTTTGTATATAAAAACCAATTCAACGTTATGTTGAAAACTAACTTTTTCTTCTTTCTGAAAACTCTTTTCTCTTCTACAAAATCTTGCTCTTGAAAATCAGAAAAGTTCTTTCTTTCCTAAGATGGATTTTTCCACTGTTTGCTCAGTGTAGATTTCCAAAAGGCTTGTCATATCCACTAAAACTATTTGCATACAATCCCATAGCAATCTCACAGTGGAGAGGGAGAAAATATCATTTTTAAGAAAACGTTTCGTACGTGTTTCAAGCCTCCAATTCCGTATTTGTTGTTCATATTGTCAAACCTTCATCTTTGTGTTCTTCTTCATATATTTTGTGTTCTTGGATTATATATATTTTCCAACAGTCTAAGCCTTTCCTTCCAGAGGTATCTTCTTTATTGTTTATTTTCTGCAGTGATGCTATGCCCCAAATTTATGCACATCTCGACTATCTCACAAAATATATGTTATCTTATATTAGCATATGTACAAGTAATTTTATCCAACAAGGCTTATCTAAATAGACAGAAGTCTTTTAGTTATGGGAAAAGGACACAAATGGCCGCTGGGCCATAAATAATCCCATGCGCTGGCCCATCTATTCCCAAACCCAAAAATTAGCCCATAAACTATTCCCATCTGGTAGCCAAATCTGTAGCAAGCCTTTTGTGGCGACTTTAAGTCGCCACAAAAGATTTAAAAAGTCACCACTAAAGGCTGGGTGGTCCAACAGCCCCATCGTTTTTTTTTTTTTTTTTTTAAATCAGACTTTTTGTGGCGACTTTTAGGGCTGCTACAGAAAAAATCAGGCTTTTTAGTGGCAATTAAAAAAGTTGCCACTAAAGGTTAAATATCCCAAAACATGTATAATATGTGTATATTTAATAAGAAATATCCCAAAAAACTCTGAGGCGATTTTTGTATATAATATGTATCGTTTGTGTATAAAAATATGTATCAGTACCTATCTATAATGTATAGAAACTATATAAAATATGAATCACTAAGGTATGTATCATTTTTGTATATAATATATATCATTTGTGTATATAATGTGTATTATAGAATAGAAAATTGTATCATTTTTGTATAGAAAGTGTATATATAATTCCAACATGTGTATATAAACTATATCAGTCTTGTATAGAAAGTGCATCATACGTATAAAAAATGTATCATAGAAACCGTATCATTGTGGTATATAATATGTATCACTATTGTATATGTTAAAAATAAATATCATATCATTATTGTAAAATATGTGTATAATAAATTTATAATTAACGTATAATTTATGCATAATAAATGTAAGATTAATTCCAGCATATGTATATAAAATGTATAATTCTTATATATAAAGTGTATATATAATTCCAACATATGTATATATGCTATAGCGTACCCTTTAGTGGCGACTAAAAGTCTTTTTTTTTTTTAAAAGTTTTTTTTTTAAAGATCGGTGTTGCATTGCCGTGGCTTTGTCACCTAAGCATTATTTTGGTGACCTACCATTTTTTGGCATTATTTTGGGCCGAACGGACACCTAGTGGGATTAAGCCCAAACAGTGATTAAATGTGGGATTAGTTTGGCTGAGTGGACACACAATGTCCTTTTCCCTTTAGTTATTGTTAGGATTTGAACTATGATCATCCATTTTTATCCCAGTTCATTATTACAGATAGAATTGATAGTCTAAGTCCAATTATAAAGGTATTGTCCTCTTTGAACCGATCCTTGTGAGCCTCCTCATCAAGGCTTTGAGCCTCAAAGTTTGTACTCGAGGTTTTTGGGCCTCTATCAGAGTTGTGTTTCCTAGTTAGGGCTTTAATCCAAAAGTTGTCTCAAAAATATAATTGAATCCTTAATTTATGCGTATATAATTCCTTACTTTATGCTTTTATATCGATGTAGAATTTGTCTAAGACAAGTTTCACGTGTACCATGGGTGCTTACAATAGGCCACGCCCTTAGGCGCTTTCTATCAGCATGGAATAGTAATTCCGTCTATTTCTTCTTTTGAAATCTATTTTTTTCCGATATAGTAAGTAGGACTAATATATTTATTTAACTATTTGCCTCTAGAATTTTCTAACAAATATGTAGATAAATCGAGAATATAAGAAATGATCACTTACATCTTTAATACTGCCAGGGAGGGATTCGTTTGCCAAGCTTAGGGAGGCATATTTGGCTCTTTGTTGTTGTTTCTTTGTCATTCTTCGGATAGGGACAGTTCCAATTGGGCAACCTTTTTTATTCAACCAATACTCTTCTGGCTTAAAACCAAGAGATTCTTTCTTTTGGGGTTGCAATGCTCTCAACCTTTGTTTTTCTAGCGCCTTTGCAATGCTGATCTGTTTTTAATATTAGTAAGATATAGAAAATGTATTAAATTATCTAGAAGATATGGCAAATAATTAGTCATAATTCACGATTAGTCTATTTAGAGTGAGTGTGCATAAAATTACGTGTGTGTATCAAGTTTTCTTTTATGAAATTTACTAGATAATTTTATGACAAAATGAAAGCAAGAAAAAAAAAATAGAAAAAGAAAGTAACAAATTTGTTACACCTTAATTCTTTCTCTTCCCGGTATTGGATGCAAAAGACTTGGTTGTTTATAGATGTCCACGCATTCATAAATATCTCCATGAATGGTCTACATAAAATCAATTGCACCGCAATTGTTATTAAAAAAAAATAAAAGAACTACAAATAAATTCTTGAAACTTTAACTATCAAGAAAAATTGAGAAATTATACCTCAGCTATAGAGTTTGCTCTTCCACTAGACCCGAATCCTTCAATCACATCAAGAACAATGATGTTCCAAACTAAAATTATGAAGCAAATAGCTTTTAGTCTCACTGCCATTTGAAAAAATTCACCTTTACTTGTCATTTCTGGAGGTACTTATAGCGCATAGAGAATCATTTAATTTTGGATAGTTGTTCCAAAATCTTACAGATGTGGTAGGCAGTCCACTTTTTAATTCTAAAATTTAAAAGCAATTAAATCAGTTAAAGATTATTATAATAGTTTTCCTCATCAAGGTGTTGACCAATTATTCTCTTGGATGCGCCAGCTTATGATATTCCCGATATAATAAAGTGTATATATTTTTATGTAAAGTAACCGTAAATGATAAGTACTACTAGTAAACTTAATCCAACCTATTTGAGTTTATTTAGAAAGAACTTCAAAAAGAAAATGTATTTGAATTTTGTCCAATTTTGTAAGTATCATTTTAGTCCCAGTTTTGATCTTACTAATAATACCACAACAGTTTAATGCTGTGATAAACAATAATTATAAAAATGCTACTACTATATTGATGGAGACGTAAATTATTTATTTCAAATAAGCTAAGATTCCTTGAAGCTATTAAAATTTTGTGTTTTCTTTTACCCCGAACAATTCTTGAGAAAATAAGACACGGAAACAATATAAATCCCATGCAACTTAAAATTTATCCTAAAAAATATAACTTTTCTGAAAAGGAAAACAAATTTTAAGTGCTACTCCCTCCTTCCATTTTTACTTGTCTTGTACTGACTTGGTACACCCTTAAAAAGTTGTAAATAGAATGACAATAATGACAATTTTACTATGTCACCCTCAATTATTACTAAGTCATCTGATAATTGAATTACTATTATTACTAAGTCATCTGATAATTGAAATCTATCAAACATACATTACAAATTGTGCAACTACTAACAATTCATTGATATCCAATATTTAATAGTAAGAGTAAAAATATATATGGAATGGTAAATTATCTCTTGATTTTCCAAACTGAATAAGTAAAAGTGGACGGAGAGATTAATGACATCATGTCTACATTATCATGCTAAAGATGTCGAGTTGTTCTTTTCAACTTTACCGCAAATGTTTATAAATCAAGAGCTCGTACGGAATAGCTATTTTAAATACTTAGTAAGCTTTAAATGTTAAAATTAATTTTATAAGTAAGTGTTATATATGATTGGATAGAAGTATTGAAACTAATTATAAACATTTGATGTATTTAATAAAAAGTGTTGATCGATAAACAGTTTTCTTTTGATAAAATGACTAAACCGCTCTTAATTTTTCTGACAAAAAGATATAAATGTAAAAGTATCTTTAAAATAAGAAGGAGAAACGACGGATATGGAATGAAGATAAAGTTAGGGGTTTATATTGGATTTTTTTTTTTGTTACGATAAAAAAGGATATTAAGGATATAATGGACAAACAATTTACCAAATTAGAAGTATTTATAAGCTGAAAAATAAAAAAATGGGGTGACCAACTTATGATCTTTTATTGATTTGGGCTTGTGCATTCAGGTGTTTACCAATTGCACATATAAATAAACCAAAAGGTACAATTTTTCAAAAATAAAAAATAAAAAAATCCTAATTTAGCTAGGTGTGTTGTATTTGATTCCAACAACAGAAAAAAAAAAAAAAGAAGAAGATATTTATACACCAATTTGATCGGTTTATAAATTTATCCAGATTTCGGAAATATTATTAATGAAACTTCTCATGTGGTTCTA
Organism: Lycium ferocissimum; assembly: GCF_029784015.1. Taxonomy (NCBI): domain Eukaryota; kingdom Viridiplantae; phylum Streptophyta; class Magnoliopsida; order Solanales; family Solanaceae; genus Lycium; species Lycium ferocissimum. Next base: position 45,025,516 of record NC_081351.1, read on the forward strand.
CATTCGAAAATGAATTTCAAGCCCGTATTAACTCTCTCATTCAAGAATTACAGATGTGTGGGCCAAAGTTAAAAAATGATTCACTTTTAAGCCACTGTTCATATTCTGTTGCTATTTTTTTCTTACCCTTTCAGCATCTACTCACATGGCATTTATCACACCTTTGAGCATGTTATTGTTGTTATTTAAAAAAAAAAAAAAAAATACGCGATGTGGCAAACATTTAGAGACGATATATAGCTATAGTTTTCAAAAATTACGAAATGTAGATACATCTTGGTTTTTTTTTTTTTTTAACAAATACACAATAAACGCGCGTACCTGTGGCTATATGCGCTAATACAATATGCATTGATAGAGCTCCTTGGTGCGATTTCACACACACACACACACACACACACACACACACACACACTTATACAACATGTGTTGATACACACACACACACACACACACACACACACACACACACACACACACACACACACACACACACACACACACACACACACACACACACACACACACACACACACACACACACACACATGTGCGCTTATACACTCTAAACTATAGCTATTTATGTGCAATTGTAATTACGTTTCGTAATTACGCTATAAACTATTCTCCCTCTGTCCCATTTTTTATGAGGGTATTTGACTAGGCATGAAGTTTAAGAAATAAATGAAGACTTTTGAAATTTATGGTCTAAAACAAACCATAGAAACTTGTGTGGCTAGAAATCATTTTATTAAGGGTAAAATGGTAAATTCAAAGTTGAATTGTTACTAAATATAGAAAGATGGTCATTATTTTTTAGACTGATTAAAAAAAAAGAGTGTCATATAAATTGGGATATAATAGTTATTTATGAAATTTTCTCTTAAAAAATTATGGCAAACTCTATCCATTCAACATTAGGTGGAATTATTTGGATACAAATACCCCTATACTAGCGAAACGTTAGCCTTCATCAATGCTCTTTTTCACGGGGAACTTTCATAAATACAAGATATATATAAGAGTTAATTATATAATATATAATTAATTTAGATATTACAAATTATGCAACTTAAAGTTAAAAACAAGGAGATTATTGTTATGAATAAAAAGCTAAAAATAAGGAGATACCCTCTATTAGTGATAACATAATTAAATGCATACAAAAACACAATAATTGTTTACCTAAAAAAGCTTCATCACAATCTACTAGCAAGCAAATTCATAAATTTTAACAAAAAAAAGAAGTTAATTCATGAATAAGTATATTATATCTATCTATCTATCTATCTATCTATCTATCTATATATATATATATTAGGTATATTGTAATATTATAAACTATATACACAAAAGGTATCATTATATTATATACTATATATAATATATAAACTTAAATATAATAATTTCTACTATTATATCAACAAATATTTTGTTATCATCTTTTCAGTTAATTTTGCCATTTTGAATATACGATATACTTTTTTAGGTATATGTTCATGTACTTTTCTTATACCATATACCATATCTTTTCATGTGCTTTTCAAAAAAATAATTGCATTAGTCATCAAGTGAAAATAAAAAAAGAAGAATAAAGAGGAGGAAAAGATAGAAAAAATCTTTCTAAAACGGTAGATGGAATATGGAATTTGAACTTGATTTTTTTTTATTTGGAATTTTTTTTAATTATACATACAATATACATCACATGTTCTGTATATTTTGGCGGCCATAATTAATTTCGGCCGACGGGCCAAAAATGGAAAAAGTCTTATATATAAGTGGCTAGAAAATTTTATAACTTTTGTTGTTTATTTTTGGACAATATGATTCATTTCATATAATACAATTCAACACAATGATAGCATTAATTTATATGAAAAAGGGAAAATATAATTGTTTCAGACTTACAATCCACCCGGCTTGTATCCTCTCGACTCCTCTTTCAAGATATATGGTTGCAGCACTGTATTGACCTGGCCCATTTATTTGCGGATGTTTAACATATATATACGGAAAAAGTATATTCAAACTTAAAGTTAACTATAGATTTTCTTACAAACATATACGAAAATTATCTGAGGCACCTAAAAGTCTCCCTATTTGGGTGGTTTTACAATGCTTAGTCCTGCAAACTGAAAATAATAATTAATTTATTATTATCAATTGAGATAACGCTACGCTATTTTTTCTTTCTTTAATATAACTCTAGCTACTCTTAATTAAATCTAATATGCAAGGTCAAGTTGCAGGCTGGATTTTTCCATTCTAAAACAATTCATTAAAGGAAGAATTCCGGTTTTCCATATATTTCTATTTTTTTCTTAATTCGTTGTGGATAGAATAGACAAAGGGGGTATAAGAAATACTGGATGAGTGTCTGAACCTTTGGCAAACTATAACAATTGAAATGTTTTCTTCAAAAAGTACTTTTCCATTTTTTCTAATACCCACGTAGCAAAGCCTGTACAAGTAAATGCACGGTCAGGCCTTCACATGGACGGGTCTACAATTTTTGTCCTCCAAATGGGGTGGGTTTAGTTTTTGTAACCGGACTGACCAAGCTAGATGGCAGTCGGAGTTTTGTAACTCAAGTTAAAGTTAAGGAAATAAACAAAATTTTCCTTTATTAAATATCTTTATCATGTTAAGCGAATGATTTTGCCATGGTAAGAAAGTACTTTTGTCATGTTAAACATTAAACGGATGCAACTAAAGTCATACCGAAATTTTTTTCGTGCCAAAGCGAATAGGAGACGTCCTTTTCTAAGCACCGAAACATAAGGGCCCTCTCTTATTAAAAATAAAAACTTCTAATAAAGAAGGTTTAAAGTCTGAAAATCGATACCAAGTACGGTTCGTACATCCCGGTAAGGTAACCGGAATTATCAAAGTCCAAGCCTTTCAGGGGACTGAGATCGAAAAATTGGGTACTTCCCATCCGAAGGCTCGGGGGGGGAAGAGCTATAGGCAAACCCGGCCTTCGGAGTTGTAGGAGCTGCAAACTTATGCTTCTTGTTCTTCGAAACAGATAAAAGGAATGTGAGAAGTATAGCATAAGTAAAAAGTCTTCATAACACTGGAACATCTATTATAAAATCTCTCCAGGCTCATAAGTCCCGGAGGCAAAAGACAACTGCAAGGCCCGCTAGAGAAGCTGTAAAAACAAGACTTCGCAGAAACCTTGATGTAAAACTCAAAACGACAAACACAATTATTCAAAACAAATTAAAACAACGACGTGCAAGCCTTGAAATCAATAGAACATGGCACACAGGCCTGTCAGAATTATCTGGATTCAAAATTTAAGGGGAGGTCGGAACACCCTCAGCAGGACGAGCCCTTGAACCTTCACTCTCGGAGCTGCTGTCCTCCGATGATCTTAGGCTCGCCACAGCAGACTCTGCGGCCACAAAATCTACGTCTGCATATAGCAAGGCCTCGGATAGGTCCAGCTTCTTATCCAAGGCCTCTTGAAAGGCATCCCGGCGAGACTTCAGGATGCTAAGGTCGCGTATCAGGCTGGCCCTATGCTCTTGGGCGGCCCTGCGTCGCTGCAAGCTTTCCCATCTTGCCCGGAGATGAGCCCGGGAAGCTTCCGAACATCTCAGTTGGGCCCGGGCGATTTCTGGTTCACTTGTCAAGCAGCGGACACGAATTTGCAGGCTTTGGAGCTCTAAATTCTTTTCCTGCACGGATATCTTCTCTTCTTCCAGATGATGCTTGGCTTCATCATAACTCAGCTGCAGGGAATGCTTCAGGGATTTAGATTCACGACATCTTATTTGTAGTGTTTTAGCTTCTTGGCGCAGTTGGCGGTTTTTAGTGGTAACGGAATCAGGCAATTGCACCTTTCCCGCCTTGGTGATTATGGAGGTGGTGGAGGTATGGCGTGTGAGGATCTGGTTGGCAAGCTAATATAGCATGACCTTCAGGTTCAAAACGGAAGGCCCTGGGTGAGTGGAAGGCTCACCGGTTTCATTGGTGGTGAAGTGCACTGATAAAGCCTCGAAGCCTGCATACTCTGAAGGGTCAGCTAGTCCTTCTTGCTTCGAGAGGGCTTTCGATCTTTCTATTCTCGGGGCCGAAGGATTTTTTTCTCCACCATTAAGGTTGATCATGCCCTAATTTTCTTGTACATTTTTCCACGCCTCCACGAGGCCGCCCCGAGAATGTACTCGGGAGCCAATCTTATAGGTTGATGGCCCGAAAATTTGCAGAGGGCTCAGGTTCCTGTATTTTTTACTTCCAGAATGCCGAGTGGTGGCGGACATTATGATGAAAAGGGCGGTCGCACTTGAGGGGATCCTCGAGCCGATGACCTCAGGGTAGATATTCTTGAGTACAGATAGGAGGTTCCGTTAGGAAAGGTAAAACAAAGGAAAAACACGGGGAAATATTTAAGAACAAGGGGCTAAATCTCACTGTGGTTTTTTCCTCTCCACCACTCCGCAATCAAGCTCTTCCAAGTCCTGGTTACCTCTGTAGTGGCTCTCAACAAGTCCAGTACCCAATCGAACATTCTCGAAAAGAAGTTCGGGGCCACAGGGGCGGCTGCAGGATTAGGGAAGGTTATATGGAAATAAAGGAAAATTCGGATCGACGAAGGAAAGGTCCTAGAACTTACGAGTGTTGTTCCATGTCTCTGGGAAGTGTTCTGAGGAGACTTGGTGGAGAATATCTATTCGTATCATTACAAACCGATTGCGCACCATCCCGGTCAAAGTCGTCTTCGCAAGCGGCAATTAGCCCACGAGAGCCGCGTGGGAGCAAATGGATCGTTCCTTCCGGAACAAGTGCAGAGAGTAAAGCCGCATCAGGTGATCAATGGAGAAGGCAAGTCCGGAACGGTCGGTAAGTTCCTGGATATAGTACATAGTCCTTCATAGCTAGGGAGTAAGTTAGCCTAAGCAAACTCGGTAGCTACAGAAGAAGGTCTCGATCAAACCTAGAACTGATAAGGTGAATCCAATGGAAAATGGATAAGTATGAACCATGGAATACCTCTCTACATGATTAGTCATCTGCCTTCAGTACCGACGGCGAGGGCCACGACCTCTGGACCCTAGTTGCAGTCAGCATAAACTTGAGGTAGGTCCTCGTCGGTTATCTGGTTGACCTTGCCAACTGATTCAAGGCGGGTATCTATACGAAAATCCTCCCTGTACGCGCAGTCAATAGGCATAATTTCTGTTGCGAGGGATCCCAAGTAAGTCTCTCTAGTAATGTTCACTTCAAGACTTTTCTCCTTCCCCGAAGTCGGGGAATTATCAGAAGAACTAGAGGAAGAAGGGGATGAATTTGCATGGCTTTGGGCAAACAAAGCCATGATTGAAGTTAAAGTTAGTACTCTGGAAAATAGGGTTTGAATCCTAAGTATAGAAAACCTAAATTTAATGTAAGGAAAGAAATATTTAGCTCGAATGAGGAGATTGAGAAAAGATTTGAGATTTATATAAGGAAGGAAATATTCGAAACCCCAGAAGTCGAGAAGTCATCAGAGACGACGAAACGTCAATGGTCGCATTCAGTGCCTTCTGGTGCTTAGGTGGATTGGTGCGATGTTTGAGGCCCTGCGGCGTTTGGGATCCGACGAGTCTTGAATAAATTTGAAATCTCTTCCACTTCCTGGGAAAATCTGTATTGGGCTAAATGCGGAGGGTACAGCTGTATCAATACGGTTAGGACACGTGGCATAAAGGACCAGTCATAAAGTGAGTCAGCATTACTACCACCGGTGGTAGCAACATGGTACCGAAAGAGTGCCTAGACTGGTGGTGGAGTGTAATGGCTCCGGAAGAGACTCTAACGGTCTTATGTTATAAGTCAGTCCAAGCGTTACATATTCGGTGCAATCGTGCTTTATGGCCCTCATCATTGCTCATTATTGCCGTGTATTTAAAGCTCATTATGAGCAGGGCCATAATACATGGAATATGCACCCCTAGCTCTTAGTATAAATAGGGATTGTCACTTCCATTGTAAAGGACGAAATACAAGATAATATACTCAGTTCCACTACAAATTCTTTGCTTAGCTTTTTACTTTATTGTGTTCATACTAAGTTCCGGTGCCACGTCGAGATCGGAATAGAGGAAGCTACGCCCGGGCCAATCGATTACTGCCCAGGCTTTCCCTTTATTTCTTGCTTATTCTCGCGTGTTTACATTATTTCTATATTAACTGTCTAATCTTGTTGGTTACTCTGATCTATGTGTCCCTGATCACGTCTATAAATTCAACTGAGCCGTTTTACGGGTAAACAACAATATATTCAAGCAAGCCCAAAAGCTTATGGGTTCGGAGTTCTTTCTTTAAAGAGATTCTTCATATTCAAAAAATTTAATACATACATGGTTCATAAAAGCAATCTCCGATGGGTCTCCGCCCTGTATTCAAGCACAACCTCCTTGGGATTCTTCTTTCACATTCACCTGTACGTGCGAATCAAACAAAAAAAAATATATGTAAAATACTTTAGAACTTGGAAAAAAAAAATTAATTTATTGAAATATTATTTGTGTACCTAAAATGTTGGGAGTATCGACATGGGGCTTTGGAAAAGGAAAAGGCCGAGTAGTTCCAGGCTCGGGATGGACAACAAAGGCACCATGAACTGTGGCACTTTGCCAGATATTCATGGGATGCCACCATAGTGTCCCTTCATCGTGTCAAATATTATTCTGATGTTTTGTCTTACTTTAGACCCTGGCTCAATTAGCCATTTTATTTGCGTATTATGATCTGATCTCACATATCTTTCCTCGCGCCTGCAACTTAATTTTTGTACAAAAATAGTCACCAAAAGTTAAACAACAAAAAAATCAAAAGTAGAATTTCTTCACATTGTGAATGTACCGCAACATATTAACGTTGTCCTTTCCTTTATTTTCGATGTCCACGACCAAGGTTTCTCCCACCCGAGCATATACAATCGGCCCTGGATATTGTCTGTTGACCGTGAGAATTCTCTTTGATTCGCAAAGCCTCTCGAAAGAAGCTTATTCAACCTGCCATGCAAGCACGATAAATTGTAGCACTAACACATACTAGATTTTTAATTTGCTTGAATTTTTTTTTTGAAGAATATGATGATAACTACATATACTTACAGTGAAAAGAGAAATATTCTGTGTTGAAGCGACAAACTGAAAAATGCCGGGCACAAGAACTATGAGTAATTTGATTTTGAAAATCAAACACACAGTCTTTCGTCCTTTGCCTTTGCTGTGTGATGGTAATTTGCTGCTGTGATAATCCTATTTATAATAGTGGAAAAAGAGCGTACATCTCGTGCATCGCATGTGCACTGCATGTGCATCCCATGCACATTGTGCATCGACCGCGTATCCTCTTTCAATTTATAAAAATTTATAGTGTATATATATATATATATATATTTCAGTTTCATTGTTCCTTACTAGATTAAAAAAAATGGTTCAATGTCGACTAGATTATCATAGATATAGAAGATTAAGCAGTTTGAATTAAGGCAGGATGGAAAGAAACTAACTATTCAAATATATAGAGACAAAAACAAAAAACATAAAGCACAGGAAAAGTTCTATATTATTTTTGAACAATTTAATAATTATGTAAACTACATTTAGTATCTAGACTAGGGCCGGGGTGACAGTTCCGCCTCTACGCCGCTTGCACCAAACAACGTAAGATGCACTAGACGAAGCTAAACCCAAAATACAAAGATAAGTATTAGGTTTAATATAGAGTTGGAGCTAATTTACTGTTATGATCACTGGGATTAATTTTATCATAGTAGTAGGAATTTGGAAGAAAAGGTAGAAAAGGAGGTGAAGAGGGTATGTAATCTCCTTGGGATACTATAATGGATGTGGTAGTTGTATTATCGTGCTCGGGGGCGGAGCTACACTATACAAAGTGTGGTCACCCGATCACCCTTCACCGAAAAATTATATTGGGCATATATATTAAAAAAATTGAAATTTGAGGTTATATACCCCGTAAGAACACCTTTGGAACATCTATCTTGTGGCTAAGAAGTGAGTTTTGCAACCCGGGATCAAATTTATGTAGTATATTAATTAAAAACGATGCTTGTTTGACAAGCAGGAAAATTTACGTTGCCAATGGTTCTTTTTTTTTTTTTTTTTTTAAGCGTTGCTAATGCCTTATTTACTTTCTATTATTTCTAAATATTAAGCCTTAAAATGTCATTAAAGAGGACGTTATTCTTCAAAAGTCATTAAAGAAATAAACTAGAAAGATCTACTCATATCCTAAATTTTGAATTAAACCAGTACTGTCTAAAATATTAACAATATTATGAATATCATTCTTTCTGGGACCCGTATATTAAACCTCAATATAAAATTTAAATGAGATATATTTTCTTTTTTAAAATTAAAAATTTGAGTAATTGGGGTTGCACAAATAGAAGTCAGAAAATAAAAAAAAGTAAGTAAATTAAAGACATAAATAAAATAACTATTCATATAATTACAGTAATATAACCATATAGTTATTATAAGTGAATATTTTCTTTAATATTTTTATAAGAAAATTTGATAATGAAAATTACAATTCAATATAAATTTTAGATCTAATACAGATGTTTATATTTGTGATTTATTAATATATTATTAATTTTTATATGTATATACTTGAAAGTGCTTGACTAAATTTATTACAAAATTATTTTCTTGCTTATTGATGTTTTTTCACACCGCGTGAAGTGAGAATATTCTTACTATTTTTATTTAAAAATATTGTAATCTTGACTTTTGTTTAAAACTCATCGTCTCCATTCGTCGGACGCCAACAAAGTTCTCTGTCTTCTCTGGTTCTTTTTTTTTTTTTTTTGTTCTCTTTTGTTACCTTCCAACCTTTTGTTTTACTGCTGCGTACAGGACTCCTTTGAGTGATTTTCCTTGCTCAGCTATAATTTTCAATGAAAACTCAAAAACACAATTCGAAGTAAGTGTTTGAAAAATGCTATGAGAACAAATTATGAAGGAAAAAAAAGGGCAAAGCTAAATATAATATATTTTGATCTAAAAAGTTTGGTGCTCCCACTCATTTTTAAAAATATTTACTTTATAA
>NC_081351.1:45034696-45060659 GCF_029784015.1 Lycium ferocissimum
AGTATGCTTGGAGATATCACCCGTGAAAGGTGTAATAAGATTTGACAAGAAGGAGAAGTTCAACCCGAGATGTATTGGACCTTATTATATTTTTTGTGAGGTAAAAATATTGCGTACTAAAGACGCGGCTTTTGCTAAGGTACTGTAGCGGAAGGATAACAGGAAGAAGATGACTTGAGAAGCTGAAGAGAAAATGAACAAGAAATACAATCGATAGATGGGACCGCATACTATAATAATAAAGAAGCCCACGAGATCCTTACAAGACCTTATGAGACCAATTGAACATTCGAGGACGAATGTTCTAAGGTGGTGGATGTTATATCCCGTATTTTGTACATTGGGATATTCCGAGCTAATTATGGAAAGTTAAGGACAAGACCATTTTCCGATTTTGTTTTAATTCACAAGTTGCTTGTAAATATTATTGGCATGAAACATTAAGGAAAATATGGGGCCAAAAGTGAAGTTTCGGAAACTTAATATTCATGAAATAGGGGGCCATGTGGCCGTGTATATGGGATGTGGGCCATAGGCCATATGTATTAATTATATATGGTAGTATAAGATGATAATTAAATCATCTTCATCATCATGTTCACTCAAGAAAATTAAAGAAACATGGAGAAAGAGGGAGAGAGACCATTCGGCCATAGCATGGCCGAAAATGGCCCTTGAAAATTTGATCAAGAAAAATTGGTTTCTTCTAGTTTTCCCACTAATTGGAAGGTCCTCGTTAACGTGGAGTAGTTGTTGGAGCAAGAAAACCGTTCGTTGTTGCCATAAACAAGTCTAGCCGAATAGAGAAGTTGAAGGGAAAAGGTGAGGTTTAATCTTCTTTATGTGTTTTATGGATGATTTGTACATGTTGTGAAATGTAGAAATGAATGAAGTTCATGAAAATATGATGTTGTGTGTGTGGCCGTGTATGTGTGGTGTAGTGTAGAAGTGAAGAACTAATTTCATTTGGTATGTTTAGGATGTTGTGTTGTGGATTCTATGATGTAAATAAAGGTTTGATGATCCAAGTTGAAGTTAAAATCGTGTGTGGGCTGATTTAGAACCTAAAGTGATTCTAATATAGTTTCTTGAATTTATGAGAATAATATTGTTAAAGTGTGGTTTGTTGGTGTAGTTCATGAATTGGAAAGAAAGAAATGCGTTATTGTTGTTCTTATGGCATTTGGAAGTTTCGGGTGAAGTGGTGTAATGGTTGGGTTGATTTGAATATTGTGCGGATTGTTTGAAATGTTCTTGAATCTTGTTTGAATGGGTTCGGATTATTACTTGAACATACGAGCGTTGATGTTGGCTTGAAAGTATGTAGTTGAATTGAACGTAATTGGAATGTTGTCGAACTATGTAGAAAGAAGTTATTAATGTTAGAATACGTTTTGAATTATTTATTGATGTTGATAGTATGGTTGTTGGTATTGTTGTTGATGATATTGGCCGAGTTGAATTCTCGGGGTTGTTGAATTTACAGGGAAAATGCTGCCCAAATTTCTGTAGATAAAGTGCTAGCTTGGAATTGGATTCCTAAGTGCTTATGACTAATGTTTGGTGTTTAACGACGTTATTGTAGATCTTGAGAAGCCGAGATTTAAGTTTGGAATAGCTTAGGAAGCGGACGAGGTATGTAAAACTTACTCTTCTTTTCTTTTGGCATGTCTTAGACGAAAGTAAGATATGACATGATTTGTGCCTTGGGGTAACTCCACTCTTAAGTTCCGAGCATGTTTATGATTCTTATTTGCTTCTTGATGTTAACATTCTTTATATGGTCGGACTATGGTCCTTAAGCTTTATGTACGATTGAATTTCGATGTTGCAAAAAGAATTTTTTGTTTTTAAAAGATTCTACGTCTAAAAATGTCCGTAACTTTCATAGACAGAACCGGATTGCTTTGATATGCTCGCAAATGATTCTATAACGTACAATGCCCGTAACTTTCATATGCGGGCTCGGATTGGTGCGATACATGTCTACGATCCCTCAAATTTCTTTTAATGCAGCCCTAAGGAGGTTTAGAACGGATTTTCATGACTATCGGTTGATGTTCGAACGTGATTTGTCTACATGATCTATCGAGTCTGTAACGACGATTATGTTCTTGATTTCCATAAGCTATATCATATGGTTTTGATACGTACCTATGACTTTAAAAGTTCTATTTGATATGGTCCCGAGTGATCTTCGGAGGAAACTTGATTTGACTATTATTTGGCTTTAAATGAAGGTTTGTTTTGATCATTCTGTTGAGTCCGTAATGATGATTATGTGTGTGTGGTTGCTTACTACTCTGCTCGTGCGTATGATTGTTACATCTTTCACTGAGTCCAGGGCCAGGACATGTTTTCGTACGCAACTCTACTATATTATTCACCGAGTCCCTCGATAGAGGAGACACTGACACGCTATGTATATGATGACATGATGATGACATGATTTTATTCACCGAGTCCCTCCTTAGAGGGCCGGGACACGCTATCCACCGAGTCCCTCATTAGAGGGCCGGGACACGCTATATGTATATATATGATGGTGACATGATCTTACTTACCGAGCCCCTCACTAGAGGGCCGGGACACGCTATATGTACATGTATGTGATGATTTTACTTACCGAGTCCCTCACTAGAGGGCCGGGACACGCTATGTATATGCATATGTATATGATGATTACTTACTCATGTTTCTAAGTCCCATGATGATTCGGATATAATATGGATATGCACGAATTATGTTTCAAAGGTAAGTCTTGTGGGTTCTGGTTACTGTACTACTTTTCTGTACTCCGTACTTCAGTATGATCCTGCTTACTGTGTTTCATGCTTTACATGCTCAGTACATATTCCGTCTTTGACCCCGCTCTTCGGGGGCTGCGTTTCGTGCCACGCAGGTACCCACAGATGAGTGGAGGATGTTAGCAGAAGATGTTCCAGATGAATTGGCGAGCTCCATTTCCTCCGGAGTGCTGCCGAGTCAGAGTATTTACGTTGGGGCACCATGTTCTATGTTAGAGACTTTGCAGACAGAGTCGTGTGTATGATATGTCAACTTTGTAAGCGGCTCTGTAAGCCGTTGTGTCATTATGTGTTATGTTACAGATTTGTTATGATTACAAATTTTATCTGCTTTGAAAAGAACTAGAAGCATGTTTCTTTGAAAGACTTATATTATGCATTCATGTTATGATTTAAGGGCCCAGTACGATTATGAGTATAACGAGAGTCAGCGGGTTCGCTCGGCCCTAAATAAGGGTTGGGTGCCCATCACACCCTATCGGAAATTAGGGTGTGACACAAGTGTTGTCTTTAAGAGAAGGACTCGCTCTATGAAACAGAGTGACAACATTGTGTTATACCTCGGAAAAAAAAAATCACGTCGTTTGCGTCGTAAGTAAACTAATGTAAGCCCGAAGAGATTATGGGACCCTTATAAGGTTAAGGAATACTTTTAACAAGAGCAAAGAAAGTGTCTAAAGGTTTCGGGATCAAGCGAATCGAAGAAATTAAGTTTGTCGAAACTTTGGGAAAACTTGGCAAAATTTTGAATAGAAATTTTTGGTCCAACTTGAGAAAAGTATATCTCCTAGAATATTAGGAGTTATTGAATGCATAACCTATGTAAATTCAAGTTCAACGAGTCTTCTTTCCACTGCAACTGATAGATCGCAATTCTGAGAAGCACAGGACAAGGTACGGCCCGTACAAAAATGTACGGCCCGTACAAAAATGTACGTCCCATACATTTTGGACGTACTTCACCCGAATTTTCTAAAAAGTTGGAAATTTTGACTTTTCAAGTACGGGCTAGAAGTATTGGACGTACTTTGAAGTACAGCCCGTACTTTTTGGCCATACTTTGCCCGAAATTTCCAGAAAATTGAAGGTCGATGTACAATTTTGTTTTTGACCTATAAACTGATTTTCCACAAGTTACGCCTTTTTTTTTTCACCAAAATAAATCCTTAGTGACCTTCTAATCTCTCTCAAACATCCCTAAACATCCCAAATCAAATCAAGAGAAGATCAAGCCATAAAATCCTCAGCTAGTTCATAAAAAATGTGTGTTCTTGCTTCTAGTTGATGTTGTGGTGACAAAGTCTTGGAGTAAGCTGTGTGGATTGAAGTTCTTCAAATATAAGATATGTTCTTCACTCTAATACTTATGTTGAGTTGATTTGGAGGTTTAGTAAGTCTTAAAGGTGAAGAGAATCATGGTAGAAAGGTCATAAAGTATTGTATTGTAGTTGTTGGCTATGGATGGAATTTAAAAGGAAGTTGTGGGCTGATTTGAGTCTAATTTGAATGTAAAAGGTTATGGCATTTGATAGAACCTATGAGTTCACCCTTTTAGTGTTCACCACCTGAAAGTTCACCAAAACAGTCTAAGGGACCTGGTCCCTAAGCTGTTTTCACAGATAATGACAGAAAGTAAATAAGGCAAGATATTTAAGTGGAAAACTCCTTGCTCAAGGGATTAAAAACCATGACGTATCCCAGTAGGATTTCCAACTTCACTAAACTGAGCAATGTTCAGATTACAACCTATTGCAACCTAGGAATTAAACTCTTAATTCCTCTCCCTTACAATGTCCCTATTGTAAGCAACTCTTGACTACCACTAGCCAAGCAAACTAATACGGCTTGCCTATACTTAGACAAAAAATGTACCCACTCAAGGTTAAGTGGGTGAACAGTCCACAGACACCTTCTGAGAACTCAATCTAATACACCTAGACTAACTCTAGCCTAGTGTACCACTCAAAGCTTGTAAAGATAAACTTCTTACAAGCAAATCCCTTAGAATTCACGCACCTACAAACAACTTCTTAAAACGAAGAGTAGGTTTACAATTTATAGAACAAAGGAACAAAGACTCGGCAACCTAAGGACTTAAAGCATCTTCAGTTCTGGGATCTGGTCCTTTAGCTTGTTGAGGCTTTGTTCTTGAGAGCACCTTGAGAGGGGTGGCGGCTGCACTTGAGAGAAATATAATTTTCAGATTTGCAAGTGTTAGGTCAAACTAATCCCAACATGTTGTATATATATGAGACCAAGGAATAGAGCATGTGAGGAACATGTGACTATGGATGGTAACTTTCCAAGGGCTAGTAGTTCATAGCACACATATAGTTGTCTTTGCTATGCGATTCTGCCAGAAACGATGTAGCGACTTTACCAGCTGTCATGTTTCGTATAGTGCTCAGGGGACCTGATCAAGGACCTGGTCCTTGGTGTGTTTGTCAGATCATCAAAACTACAACATATCATAACTCATCAGTATTGTTGATGTTGTTATTGATGTTTGGGAGTTGTTTTGGAGTTTGATGGAAGTAGGTGATGCAGAGGAAATGCTACCCAAATTTCGTTAGCTTACCTAATAGTTTAGTTTGATCTTATAAGCGTTTCGACGACTAAACCTTAGTATGAATCATCTTGAATGTAGATTTGCAAGCTCGGGAGGATAGACGTTGAGTGGTTAAGTAGACGACGAGGTATGTTAAAGATGTCTCTTTCCTTTTTTTTTGGCATGATCCTTATGAACAAAATGTACACGTAACGTTCATCCATAATGATTTTATTCTTATAGTTAAGGATGATCTATTTGATTCATGTTCCGTAATGTATCTTCAGAAAGTTTTCCTTCAGATTCAATATGATCTCTAGATTTACTTGTACTCTTATCATACACACACACACACACACACACACACACACACACACACACATACACAAATGCATATACAAACCTGTGACTCCTCAGGCGCTATATGCGTGTATATTATGTATGGGGTATGGGGAAGGTGACAACGTTATATACGCACTACCACCTGATTCATATGATAATTACGATGATGATCATGCCCACAGAGGCCGATATGATACGATGGGATGCACACAGAGGCTTGACAGGCGTTATATATACATATGTATATGTATGACCTCATGCATGCATGCACAACATTTTATGTACATCATTGATCCGCAGAGGTAGGTCAGACATACAGGGTGCATTCATTATATCCTATGATCTTTTATGTCTTTTCCTTATTACTCTCATGCCTTACATACTCAGTACATTGTCCATACTGACATTCTTTTTTCTAGGGGCACTGCGTTTCATTCTGCCGCAGTGCGGATAGGCGGTTGGTGATCCGCGTCGGTAGGTTGCGCGTCCGAGTCGGCGTTGGAGCACTCCTCTTGTTTCAGAGTTGCTGTCGTGTTTTGGTATGTCATTCTTTTGTGTATATATGGGTATGTCGGGGCCCTGTCCCGACTTTTTTATGTTAGATGTTCCAGTAGAGGCTTGTAGACAGTCATGGTATGGTTAGACATGGTCTATATTGTACTGTACAGTTTTTCCCCGCATGGTTGTATAGTATATCTTTATGGGCTCATTCCTTTTCAGTATATCTCTTATATGACTTAGCAGATTCCTATTTTGTTTATGATCTAGTAGGGAAGTATGTTAGCGGTGCTCGACAGGTAGGGCCCGGATGCCCGTCATGACCCTCTAGTTTGGATCGTGACACATTGTTTCAAAACCCACTGTCTTCAGGACACCTGTCACGAGACAATGAAGTAAGGCTCAACTTGATATAGCTCAAAAAACCACCAAGGGAGGTAGCTCAAGAAAACACAGTAGGAGGTTGGTTAGAAAAGCAAACCTAAAAAAGTTTATTGATGAAAAGGAGGTTATGATGGTGTCCAATAAAGAGAAGGAAAAGGTACAGTTTCCAGCAGAGAAGAAACTTACCCGGAGTAGCAGGCAAGAAAAAAGGAAAAAGTTGGTTCTGGAAGCTGTTGAATCTGTTGAAGGTGAAGAGTCTGAGGAAAAAGAGAGTGTGTCTCGAGACACCAAGAAAAGAAAAGGATGTCCTAAGGAGGAACCTGGTTCCTCCAAGAAAAGAAATCAAAACAAAGATGTGAAGAAGAGAAGGGAGAACAATCTGAAAAATCAGAAAGTACTGTTGGGAAGGGTTTTTGACCCTAAAATCATTAGAGGGCAGAAATGAAAGAATTGATGGAAATTGTAGAATTCCAATAGTAGGAGCACTTGTTTGTCTCTCCGGCCCCCAGTGTCTTTAAAAAGGAGGTAGCAGAGTTCTACTGCAATCTTGCATGCACTGATAACTCTACCCTAACATGCTCTATGAATGAGGTAGTGTTTGAATTGAATGAAGAAATACTTAGGGAGATTCTTGGAGTTCCCACAGATGTAGTAAAAACATTTGGAGAAAAGGCTTCTGATGGGTTCAAAAGCATGATTGTGAGGACTAAGGGTTCATTGACAAGCGAGACACTATTCAAGAAGCTACTCAAGGGCCAATATCAGCTTTTTTTTTGAGTTCGTAAAAAAAGTGGTGCTGCCAAGGACTGAGGGGAGGTGCGTTGCTTCCATCACAGACCTGGTCCTTTTAGAGCTATTAGCCAATTTCACTTCCGTTAGCTTGCTCAATATTATGATTGAACACATGATTAAGGTGGCAAATGCTAGAGAAGGAAAGCATGGTCTGCCATATGGGTTCTTCCTGACTAAATTCTTTAATCACTTAAAGATAACAACAGGTAAGGCCACCAAAAGAGATTGCAAGCGGATGTTCACAATGTCCACATCGGAGGAATGTGAATGCGTGCCAAGGAAGGATGGAATGGGCAACAAATCCACTATCTCCAGCTTGATGAAGCCCAAGAGAAGGCTATTGCCGATATTGCGCACCTACAAGCTGAGAATGCCTTGCTCAAAGCTCAGTTAGTAAAGCAAGCAGGAGAACCTGGTCCAAATAGCGAATTGCTAGCGGCGTTGCAGGCTGAGAACGGCAGATTAAAGAAACCTAATGAGGAGCTACGAGATTAAATAGTCAAAGATCAAAGGGCGGCTAATGACCGAATTGATCTGATCCTCTAAGCCCTCAAGAAAAATTGATTTGTCCCATCTTGTCTATCCCTGCTCTTTCAGCTCATCTTCTTTCCTCTCAAGCACTCTCCTGATTACTCCCTCTCTTAATGACATTGGTACTCATTGCAATTGGCTAATTTTCTTTTGTGTTGTTCAGACTACTGATTGATCCTACTGTTTTTATAATTTGTTTTTCGGCAATTTACTCTAAATATGCAATGCTTGCCTGTTATATGCTTTGCTCTTCCTACTTATGTTCATTGTGTGTTGGCCATATGGCTCTGAGTTTATGCTGCTAAACTTCTTTTTACTTATCCTGTCTTGTGTTACTCTTTTCGATGATGCCAAAAGGGGGAAGAGAAAAAAAATATAGATCTGTTCCTTTTAATGACAAATGGTAGAGGAAAATTGTACGAAGAAGTTGATTGGTAATGCGTAATGGAAGAAAGATACAAGAACTCAGTAGGACCTGTTTTGGATAAATCTGGATAAATGGTTGCTATTCCTTGAAGAACAAGTGGGATCTAGTTCTCAGGGGAAACATCACTTACAAGTATGTCTGGTTCTGAGGAGAAACATTAGTTCAAAGTTTGTCATCATTAAAAAGGGGGAAATTGATAAGTTATGCTGTGATTTTTATTGTTTTGATGATTTGACAAATATGTATAAAGAACCAGATACACTTACACTAGCAGGGGGATATAGTTGTCTAGTTATTTCAGACTTTGTGATATCATGAGAGGTCAAGTGAGAGACTAGGTAAGGGATCATATCTCTCGTCCGTAGAAAGGTCAACATTACAATTGTAAAGCCGGCATCGGTGTTTTAAAAGGTGAGGGCGTAAGACGGGGCGTCTTACGTACGCAGCCGAGGCGTAAGCCTCGAGGCACGGGGCGTAAGCCCCGTGAGGTTTTAATTTTTAGTATTTAAAATGATATAATTATAATAAATACTTTTAAATAGGTGAAATAGTGTAAAAAATTCAAGAAAATTATAAATAAGTGATATATATATATATATATGCTCCACCACCCCCCCCCCCACCCCCCCCCCCCCCCCCCCAAAAAAATCCTAATTAGAACAATCTATTATACGCTACTTACAAGTACAAGTCTTTTTGAGATAGTAGAAGACAAGATAAATAATTGAAAAAGAATATATATATATATATATATGCTCCACCCCACAAAAAACTAATTAGAACAATCTATTATATATATATATATGTGTGTGTGTGTGTGTGTGTGTGTTCCACCCCCACAAAAAAATTAATTAGAACAATCTATTATACGAAAACTTACAAGTACAAGTGACTGCTCGAAACTTTTTTGAGATAGTAGAAGACAAGATAAATAATTGAAAAAGAATGTATATTAGACATTCTAGCAATAAAAAAGGGTTTTGGCTTTTAAATTTAATGTTTTAGTTCCTTTTTAATACATTTGAGTAATTACATGTTGACTTTTGAGAATTTGGGCATTATATGAAGGACTTATTTAACAAATTTCGTTTTAGTTCGAAAAAGTTTTCTGGGCTTACGCCCCAACAAAAAAAAAACTCGCCCCAAACGCCTGGGCTTACGCCCCGAATTGCTGGGCGTACGCCTTTGGAGACTTTCGCCCCGACCCATTGCCCCGGGGCATTTTTGGTACGCCCCGCCCCAGGGCTCGCCCCGAAAACGCCTTTTAAAACACTGGCTGGCATAGCAACAATAGTACAACAACGCAACAGCAGAGTTGCTACGTCTTGACCAATGGTCTAAGGTTTATGACTTTTCACTCTCACATTGCCTCTCCTCTTATATACACAACGTATCCCAAGGCAAACATCATTCTTGCAAAAAATCCAAAAAATTCCAGATCTTAGGTGCAAGTCTCCACCTTTCAAGGTGTGTTCAAGAACAAGGCTTCAACAGATCCAAGGACCTGTTCCCTACAACTGAAGATGTGTTAAGTCCTAGGAGTGTTAAGTCTTTCGTTCTTTTGTTCTATAACTTGTAAACTTACTCTTCTCAAAAGGAAGCTGATTTGTAGGTAGCGTAAATTCTCAGAAGAAGTTGTAGGTAGTTTGCCTCTTTAAGCTTTTGAGTGGTACACTTGTCTAGAGGTAGTCAAGGTGTATTAATTTGTTTAGCTAGAGGTAGTTAAACCTTGTTGAGTACTTGGCTAGAGGTAGTCAAGGTTTGCTTACAATATGGTTATTGTAAGAGTGAGAGATCCAGACGTTAATTTCTAGGTTACAATAGGTTGTAATCTGAAAGTTGCTCAATGCAGTGGAGTTGAAATCCTACGTGGTAGGTCATGGTTTTTAATCCCTTGAGCAAGGAGTATTTCCACGTAAATATTTTGTGTCATTACCAGGTCCCTTCATACATTGTTTGCTGGACGCATAGCCTCTAACAAGTACCGTCTAAAACATTAACAATAATATGAATATCATTCTTTCTGGGACCCGTATATTAAAACCTCAATATAAAATTTAAATGAGATATATTTTCTTTTTTAAAATTCAAAATTTGAGTAATGAGGTTACACAAATAGAAGTCTGAAAAGAAAAAAGTAAGTAAATTAATGACATAAATAAAATAACTATCCATATAATTACAGTAATATAACCATATATTTATTATAAGTGAATATTTTCTTTAATATTTTTATAAGAAAATTTGATAATGAAAAATACAATTCAATATAAATTTTAGATCTAATAAAGATGTTTATATTTGTGATTTTATTAATATATTATTAATTTTTATATGTCTATACTTGAAAGTGCTTGACTAAATTTATTACAAAATTATTTTCTTTCTTATTGATGTTTTTTTCACACCGGGTGAAGTGAGAATAATTTTACTATTTTTATTTAAATATATTGTAATCTTGACTTTTGTTTAAAACTCATCGTCTCCATTCGTCGGACGCCAGCAAAGTTGTTTGTCTAGTTAGCTCTTCTCTGGGGTTTTTTTAATTTTCTTATTCTCTTTCGTTACCTTCCAACTTTTTGTTTTACTGCTGCGTATTGGACTCCTTTGAGTGATTGCTCAGCTATAATTTTCAATGAAAACTCAAAAACACAATTCGAAGTTAGTGTTTGAAAAATGCTATGAGAACAAATTATAAAGAAAAAAAAAAAAGAGGCAAAGCTAAATATAATATAGTTTGATTTAAAAAGTTTGGCGCACCTACTCATTTTCAAAAATATTTACTTTATAAGTCTGAACACTCTTAGTTAGATTCCTGACTACGCCACGGATCATATTGCACATTAAGGTCAATACTAACATATTCATTGGTAGCCATATCATAATAATCTAGTTGCTGTTTCGCCTTCAAAATGCAGTCGATCGATTGTTGTACGCTTAGCTGGACGTACAACAAATAGAATGCTTATTTTATCTTTCAATATTACAGTAGATGTGAGGTATGCGTACATCTTACCCTTCATATACTCCACTTGGGGGATTACACTGGGTATGTTGTTGTAGTTCTTTCATTAGTTAATTTGAGATATAATTTCTGTCGCAGAAAATAATTGTTTTTGGAAGAAATGAACGTAGAAAAGAAAAATCATGGAGAGTGTTATTTAACTAATGCGATAATATGACAATTGAAAATACTACTCTCTTCATCTTAAATTATGTGAAACTCTTTCCCTTTTAGTCAGTGCCAAAACGAATGACACCTTTTATATTTATATTTAGTAACAATTCAACTTTAAATTTACCTTTTTGTCCTTAATAAAATGATTTCAAGCCACACAAGTTTTTATAATTTATTTCAATCACAAGTTTCAAAAATCTTCCTTCATTTCTTAAACTCTACGCCCAATCAAGCACCGTTATATAAAATGGGACGGTGGGAGTAATATTCATTCCGAGAACTAAAAGTTCATTTTGAAAGAGTTATTACTATTAGCAAAAGAATATCTACTAGCACTAGTATTAGAGAAAGAAAACGAAATGTGGAACGACAAGGAGCATACAAATTTATTACTGCTATATTTTTTTGAAGCATAGATAAGAAAATATTATGCTTTTTAGCAAGAATACGATCTAAAGAGTTCTATCCTCCTAGGATGACGAATTGCTCATTCACATTTTAAAGTTAATTATTGATACGAGTGAACTATGCTGCTTATTCAATTCGAGATGCAAAGTTAATTATATGTGATGAAGTATCGTGACAAAAAAATAGATCGAAGTTTTCAATTTACCCTTAGAAGATCTTTATTTACAGAGACATATATGTAAGCTAGGATTCAAATATACTGGTTTGATCATAAAGAGTGGTATTCTAACAAGAAGCACACACCGCACAAAGCTTGCAGGCAAAAAAGCACCAATCTCTCTCTTCAACAAGAAGCACACACCGCAAGCAACGCTCATAATCGTCTCAAGAATTTCCATAAAATCCCTACTTAAAATTGAAGGAAACAAAAAACAAAAAAAGAAGCTATTTTACCATAAAGAGCCAACAAACAACAAAACCAAAGTTTTCATCCTTGTCAACATAACAAACTCAATAAAAGAAACCGAGAACTTTTCCACCTACATTCTTTCTCCGAGCCTCCTCATGGTCCATAATACCAGCAGAGGTAGTCAATACAATGTACCCAAACTGCAAGTTCAAAATAAATATGTAAAGATCAAAATAAACTGACTAACAATTAACTTATACTCACATTTATAACAGCAGAAAAACTCTACAAATTCATTTGTTTAGTTTGAAAACTACATATGAAACTTGAATCAACAATATGAGTGTTCAGATACAAATTCAATGAAACACACTTCACGTGGACTAATCACAAAAATAATAACAGATATTCCGCTAGCCAAGCCCATAGGATACAAGACAGCTCCTTTTGATAGGCAGGGATCCTTCTTTACAGGAGAGAGCCTCAACTGCTAGCATCCACAAAAAGAGCTTACTATGTGACATTTACAAAAGTCTCTTTCTCGTATCTATTTTTCATCCCACTGTTGGAACACAAACAAAAATAGATCGTTCTGCTACACGTTTTGAACAAAATAAAAATATTTCATTTTGAAATTCCATTGGATTCGACTGGAGTATTGTATTATAGGAATCCACTACTTATGCTACTTAATAATACTTAGTTCCTCTAATGTAATGTTACTTAACACTACTTATGCTACTTAATAATACTTGATCCTTCTTGACAGCAGAAAACCTTAGAAAGCGGAAGGTTGTCTGCGTCAGTTGGTGTTACACATGTAAGGAAACGGGTGAGGACGTGGATCATCTTCTATTACATTGCGGGCTAACCATGAGGCTATGTTGGGCTATGTTTAGGTGGTTTGGTACTCCTTGGGTAATGCCTAAAACCGTGAAAGAATTGATGTTCAGTTGGAACGTGGTTCCACTTGCTTTAATGTGGGTAGTTTGGAAGGAGATAAATATGAGAGCTTTTGAAGGTGTGGAGTCGAGTTTCTACTGATTAAGGAGTAGTCTACATTCTCTTATTTTCTTTTGGTGTGAAAAGGAAGTTCCTTGTATAGATGATTGGGTGGAGTTTGTAGAGAATCAAATCCTTTTGTAGATGCTTTCCCTTTTGGTATACCCCTTGTATACTGCCAATTTGGCCATGTCTATGAATGAAAATATATTTTCTTGATAAAAAAAAAAAAAAAAAACTTGATCCTACTTTTTTTGTTCTATTGAATGCTACTGAACGCTACTTTTTTTCTGAATGCTACTTAATGATACTCCCTCAGTTTCGATTTGTTTGTCTTACTTTCCTTTTTAGTCGGTTTCAAAAAAGAATGTCACTTTCTATATTTAGTAACTCTTTACCTCCAATATCCTACATATCCTACATGGCATATTTTGGACCATAAGATTCAAAGGGCATTTTGGTACACTACATCTTTAGTTTAAGACCACAATATTCATAAGTCTTCTTTTTTTCCTCAAAAACTACATGTTGAGTCAAACTAAGACAGATAAATTGAGATGGACGGAGTAATTAATTCTTCAATTAATTCTTCTTTTCATATTCTACTTAAATGTGTCTTATAAGCATCACAGATGCTTGCCCCGATTACTCAAGAATTATTACCACTTAAGAAGAACCATAATTTAGCAATGTAAGTCATGATTCATCAAAGAAGTAAGGAATCAAACATTTCACAAGCTAATACGACCATGACTAAGCATTCACCCCGACAATCATTTCGGGAGCTAGAAGCAAGGCCCAAGTTTGGAGATGACCAGAAATGGAGTTCCATCTATTGATCAAGGGAACAGAGTGAATATATTAGTTACGATACCTGTCGGGAAGGGAGCAATCTAGCAGTCCATCCTTCAATCTCCTTAACTCCTACATCGAAGCGAGGACTAATAACACCACACTTGTTTAGCCTTCCATTCAGTTCAACAACAATCTTTCCAGACCTATGATCATCGACGTACTCAAATTCTCCAATGTAACCTACACATGGATACCATGAGTAAGAACATGACAGAGTGATGCTATCAGTGCATAAAGTTAAGAAACTAACATACCATGCTTTTGCATGACAATAAGGAATTTGATGATGACTTTTGAGGAAGGTCTAATCATGACCTGACGCTTTCCTCTCTTTTCAGCATTGTACATGCTCTTGAGAGCATCATTCAGCACACTAACTCTGACCATCTTTTCTTATCAAACTGTATCAAATAAATGCAATAATCAAATGCACCTCCTAAAAAGTAACAACAGGACTAGCTCCAAAAACCGAACAAAAAGAATCAAATCTGTAGCAGTATATAGCTGATATCCTCACAAAAAAGAGGAAAAAACAAAGATAGTTCCTTCAGTATGGAAGTAGGGGTATTTCTGTCTCTTGTCTATACTAATGAATGTAAAACATCCATTATGTTTGTAGAAGTTGACATCTTTGGTTTAAGTTTCACAACGTTTGTAAAATGAACAGTAGAATTTCTAAAGCTAACGACAGCTCGCCATTCTGTCACTTTTCTGATATTTAATCTCTTTTTCCCGTCCTTCTCTTCCATTAAACTTAATCTGTTCAAATTTATGACTCTTTTCTGTCTAAATTTGAAGTGCTGCTTTTCATAATTTGATCCATGAGCAATTCGATTACTTATTTGAAAAGCAAATTTTGTGTTTTACCCTGCTACAATAATCGGATAAGGGTTATGCTTATCATCTGAATCAAGCGGAGGAAAGTCCCAACAATCATTATACTGTGTCAAATTGCTTCAAAGACTATCGAAAAGCGTTTGAGCATATTATTGTGATGAAATAACAATAAATTTATCAATGTTGGGGGTCTAAAGCAAAGTGGAAGTCGACACTGATGGTCAGCGGTCAGCCTCAAAACGCCGGTGCGGAATAGCGTCTAGCAACAACAGGCTGGTGACTTGGTCATTCATAATCTTATAGGATGGTCGGTCTTGTGGGTATTGAGAGCCAAGTTTTCCGCCATAATCCCTCCCATCATGTTACCTTCTTTGTCTAATTAGCCACAAACTCTTTATGGTGTGTATTTCAATTAGCTTATGCAAATGGTAGAAATTGGGTGTTAGATATACTAGGAGAAAAGAAGAGGTAGAAGATATTTTTTCAGCAGTTTTAGTGCAGAAGATGGTCGTGTGTAAAAAAGAGAGAGGAGGGTATGGGGTAATTTTTGCAAGGGAGGGAAGAAAAGATAAAATTATTTAAAAAATAAGAGAACAACCATTTACCGCTAGTTTTGGTACTTCTACCGTTAGGCTGACAAACCTTGTTAAATGTTCGACTAAAGTTATCCACTTTTACAAACATAAGGGACATTTTATATTCAATTGTATAGAACAGGGATAAAAAAATGTTCATATATCCACCTAAGTTTATTCCTCTTAAAAAAATAAAAAATAAAAATAAAAAAACTAGTTATCGGCATACAATCAAAAGCATTAGTAACTACTAGTTATCTGCATAAAATCAAAAGCATTAGTAACTACTCCTTCTGTCCCATTTTTATATGACATAGTTCGGATTTTGAGAGTCAAAAAGAAATTCTTTGATTGCGATTTATTCATACGCCCTTTAACTATTTTAAATTGTTAAACATTGCGACTTATATAGTACTTTTTATGTAGTTTCTAAATATGTAAATTATTTTTCAAAAAAGGACTTAAAAGATTGTATACTGAATCCATAGTCAAAATAAAGAAGTTTGACTCTCGAACATCATAATCTATTTGCTTCAAGCACTATAACTCTTTCTATTGTGACTTTTTCACTCCCAAAATTCCTACTTTCATACTTCAACTCCCTGATAAAACAAATCATGACTTGCATACATTTTACCATTAATATAACTATAAAACATTAATGAATAAGAACACACGCTAATTTCAACTATAAGATAATATGAAAACCTAATTTCTCCAGCATGATCAATGAGAAGAGATTAAAAACCATTACATCTCAGCAAGGATTTTTCATTTCACATTTTTCAGATATTATTAATACAAAAAGGCAATATGAGCTAAGGAGAAGAAGCACTTACAGTTTGATTAAGCTAGAGCAAAGAGGCGCAAATCTAAAAGCACTGTTTTTACTAGTACATATTACCTAGGGTTTTAGTTTTTGTAGTTCTTGACCCGATACGCTTGGGCCTAAATTAATCGTTTCAAATGGCCCAAAATGTTTAACTTAAGGGCCATTTGCACTTTAGTCCCTATTTTGTGTTGGTCTGTACTCTGTAATTTTTGTCTTCAAAATCATACTTATGAGCATAGGTTACGCATTATAATATCCACAAGCTATACCCGCGCCCTTAAGATCCTATTTGGATTGACTTATTTTAAGTGTTCATAAGTCAAAGTGGCTTTTAAGTACTTTTATAGTGTTTGGATAAAATAAAAAAGTGCTTTTAAGCACTCTTTTTTATAGAAATTCACTATTATATATAGAGGGATGTGAGGACTTTTTTGTAGTCATCACAATAATTTGAAGGACCCAAACAAATTTTTAAAAACTTTTTTCATTAATTACTTTTATGTCCTAATTTTATTTATTTAAGTCAATTTTTTTGTTTTTTTGTTTTTTTTAAAGTCTACTTTTCAAAAGTCTATCGAGCCACAGGACTTTTGTAGTCCTTACAATAATTTTCAAATTTTTTTAAAACTTTTAATTAATTACTTTTAGGTCCTAATCTTATTTATTTATGTCAATTTTTGTTTTTTGTTTTTAAAGTCTACTTTTCAAAAGCTATCAAACCTCCTCACCAATGCAGTTTTCACGTTCTTTGATTTTCAATTTGAAATATATGCTTAATATATCAATTGAGCCAATTAATCTAAAAAATTCTCATCTGCATCGCGCCTATTCGGGGGGAGCGCTTCCTCCAAAATTTTTTTAAATATCCATGTCATATAACCCACTAATCACATATTGATTAAGAGAGGAGCGCTCCATGTAATGCACGCGATTTAAATTAAATTATGTATTTGTCTTAAAAGTTCATTAACTATGTATAGATTATTTATTTAGAACTAAATAACCATGAGAAAATTAGGATACATAAGTTATAATTTTCATCAAAATGGAAGTTAAAATATTAAAATTGGAATGAAACTTTTTGCTTTTATATAACTAATCTCTTTAGACATATAAGATTACATCAATTTTAATATGTATATGGTTGTTGTTGTTGTTGTTATAATTGTACACTCTACTAACACAAATTATATTTCTTTAGTTAAAATATATCATTTTTATATCTTGAGAAGTTTGACTCTAGGATCATATAACTAGTAGTAAAATAAGCCAAAATTCCTAACTTATTATGTCTTTTGGCTTATAAAGTGAAAAAGTTATAAAACAAAACATAAATATAACTTTTACCATTAATCATAATATATTCGATTTTAAAGGACAAAAATTAAAGACCAACCCATTTGAAGGACAAAAACTAAACACCAATCCATTTAAAGGGAAACCGTGCAATTACTTGATAACTTAATCCTTTCAAGTGGGACGAAAAGTAAATCGGTGTTTTAAAAAGGCGTTTTCGTTTTAAGGAAGCGAGTCTCGGGGCGGGGCGTATCAAAAATGCCTCACACCTATAAATAGGGGCGATGGTTCGAAACACACCAAAGTCTCAAAAGACGTACGCCCAAAGAGAGAGAAAAATTCGGGCGTACGTATTAAAGGCCTTGGGCGAGTTTTTTGTTGTTGGGGCATGTTGGGGCGCAGTTGTAAAACTTCTTTTCAAATTAAAACAAAATTTGTTAAATAAGTCCTCGATATAATGCTCGTATTCTCAAAAGTCAACTAGTAATTACTCAAATATTTTAAAAAGGAACCGAAACATTAAATTTAAAAGTCACGACCTTTTTTTATTACTAGAATGCCTAATATATATTCTTTTTCCAATTATTTATCTTGTCTTCTACTATCTCAAAAAAGTAAAGAAGTAGTCACTTTGTCTTGTAAGTAGCGTATAATAGATTGTTACGATTAGTTTTTTTGTGGGGATGGAGCATATATTTATTGTTTTCTTCAAATTTTTACGCTATTTTGCCTATTTAAAAGTATTTATTATAATTATA
The DNA here is from genome assembly GCF_029784015.1 of Lycium ferocissimum. Classification (NCBI taxonomy): domain Eukaryota; kingdom Viridiplantae; phylum Streptophyta; class Magnoliopsida; order Solanales; family Solanaceae; genus Lycium; species Lycium ferocissimum. The sequence goes on from NC_081351.1 coordinate 45,053,176, forward strand.
TCCTTTTATGAAATACTAAAAATTAAAGTCCCATGAGGCTTAATACTAAAAATTAAAGTCCCATGAGGCTTACGCCCCGTGCCTCGGGGCTTACGCACCAGCAAAACGTAAAAACGCCTCGCACTTAAACTTTGCCCGCCTTTTAAAACACTGGAGTAAATAGACACTTTTGACACGTGCTATCAAATGAAGTATTAGGCAATTACTGTATTAGCTCAGATTCAGTTATTCAACTTACGGATGTGTTTTTTAAATTTATGTTTCCCTCCTAGTAAGTCTAGTTCCACAGTCTAGTGGCTAGCCAATAAGATTTACAGCGTATCATATCGTTCATTCATTTTTTTTTATTTTTTATGCAGATACAACCGACCACGTTCCCGAATCCATCACTTAGAACAAGGTTTCGGTCCATTTCTCATTTGGTGAGAGATCTTTTCTTAGTAATTTATTTCAGTTGTTTTTTGTAGTTTGAAGACAATTTGAACCCTCGACACGAGACTCAGTTTGTACACCATCTACCACGGGGCTGCAGTACTCTGAATTAATCCATAAGTGTTCAATTTGAAATATATATTTAAATAAAATATTTGACCCATGCATATACCAAACATAATTTTCCGGCGAAGAATATAATGTTCTCTTGACCCGGGGCCGTCTCAACAATATTAATGGCCTAAAGGCAAACTTCAAACAGAGGCCCTAATGTTTTTTAAAGAAAGATCGTCATATAATCCACAACACATATTGATTAAGAGAGAGCGATCAACTTTTATGTAATGTGGATGCTTTATATTACTATCATATATACAACAATAACATACCCAGTGTAATCCCAACAAGTGGGGTCTAGAGAGGGTAAAGTGTAAGCAAAAAGCAATCCGGAAAAAGAAATAACAAAAGTAAAGAAGCCATGATAAAATACGACATAAAACATGATAAAGCAGTCTGGAAAGATGGAACGAAAAGATAGTCATCTATTTTTATTTAAAATCTACCTTTTCTAGTTTTTTTTAGATGCGAAGTCATTAATTACTGTTTTATAATCGATTTGTTCTAACAATTTCTTTGCAATTGTTAATATAGCTAATTCATTCAATCTCTCTTTAGACATTATTGATCATAGATAAAATTTCACCAATTTTAATTTTGATAAACTTCTTTTGGTTGAGGCAATGGGGCCTCAACTTTATTGACCTTATAATTGAGCCACCCTTGTCTTGACCATGATATAGTATAGCTCTGACACTCTCACACAGTTCCTTGACAAATGCAATGCTGTTTGTTGAAGGAAAAAAGAGAAGTCTTGGAATTAGGACAGATATTAGGAGAGAAGCCTACCGGAGAATCAAACTCGGGATATACGTTTTTCGATTTGAGTTATGATCAAAGAGAAAAATTACTACTTATTAATAGTAAAAAAATTGTTGAAAACGTGAGTATAGGAAAAAGATAAACTGTGGGATTGTGCATTAATCAAATATATTATTCCCTCCTCCGGTTTAGAAAGAATGTTAACTTAGCCATTTGCACACCTCTTAAGAAAAAATACGAACTCTCAAGCAAAAATATATAAGTTGACTAAACTATCCCTAATTAAATATGTATTGGAATTTGGTCCCTTAACACTTAATAAGGGCAAATCTGAAGAAATAAGATTAATGCTTTTTTGATTTGATAAGTGGACACTCTTTTTGAATAAAAAAATAAAAGCTAAGTGGACACTCTTTTTGAACCGGCGAAAGTATTTATAGTGATTTATAATGCAATTTAATTTATAAACATAAATTAAGTGGTAATGAAGAGGAATCAGTGGATCATTTGTTTTTCAAGTGTGCTTACTCTGCTATTGTTTGGGGGAAACTGCTAGCAGACTGGCTTCGATATAGCAGGATTGCAATGGACTAGACAAATGAAACGGCATGGATGACAACACAAGTGAATGGAAAGCTGCTCAATCTCAGGTGTTTAGAATGGTAGTAGCTGGTATTGTGTATTTTGTTTGGCAAGAGATAAACAATAGGGTGTTTCAAAGCAAGCAAAGGGCTCCTGAGGTGCTTATAAGGCAAATCAGACAAGATATGCTGGTAAAAGGAAGTATGCATCCAAAACTCGCTAGTAGACTCGGCCAGTTGGGCTACTATACCAGTTTAGTCATTAGCTTGTTTGGATAGTCGAAGCATAATTAGAGGTGTTGATGAATTGCACCATGAGACTTTTGTCCATGCGCCAGATTTTTTTTTTTTTTTTTTTGGCGTGATCTGTGTATATAACTCTACTTTTGGTTAATAAGACCCTTTATTTACCAAAAAAAATATTATAAATATAAAAATGGATTAAAAGAAAAGCTAATAATATTATCGGGTGAAGGATGAACAATTCAACGCCGTATTAATTAACTTAAATGAGGTATTCTTAGGGTATGTGTACTGTGTAAAAATCTCTTAAATTAATTACTACATAAATGTACGGAATATATACAATTAGTTGATCTCTCAATTTTAGTCTAAAGTTGGTTGTTCATAACACATGCTTCATGCTCAAATATCTAATATAAGAAATAGAGTCACTAATTATCATGTTTACTCTAGCAGAGTCTAGGAGCACTTATCGTAATTTTCACATCTATTACGTAGTAATTTTCACATCTAAAGAGTCTGTCCCCGTCATTCATATCTTATACGGAGAAAATGTGTCAAAATTCCCTTCCTCCCCTTGTTCCTTTTCCAACCAAAGAAACTAAAAAGAAGATTACTAGTCAGTCAAAACTTCCATTTAATCTTTTTAGATCTTCCAACGTCGGTATTTGTAACTTAATGCAAACTAAATTAAGCCAAGAGAAAATTCAATTTATCAAGTTAATCTGATTTAGTTTTTATTTTGGTGGTACAATTTTTCGAACACCTAGTTAGAGAATGGTGTAAAGTGACAAACAAAAAAGGTGATAGCATGTGGAGCCCAATTGGGTGGAGGAAGTCCATAAATTTTGGAGCCTACGTGTTTACACCAATATAGATGACAACGAGATTATCTTTCATACGATTTATAGCAAGTAATTAAATTCTACTAGATATATTTAAGTTTGCTTTTGCTTATATGTGCAGATTAACTACTGTTAAATAAGGTCACACGGTGGATTTTTTGATGATCAATTCTTACTTTTTAAACTTAAATTTGACAAATGTTTTGATATGTTAGCGGAAAAATTCTTTTTGCTCAACCGTGAAGTAATTGACGTCCATCGTTGACTTTTGCATCACCCCTCAAAAAAAAGGAGGAAACGCTAACAAGAAGATTTTACACTTAGAATACAATTAGGAAACAAACCACTTCAACTGTGTAATATTAATAAATTACAGAAGATAAGCTATATTTATTTGCACCAAAATATCATTACACTCAGAATGTAGCTTGGTTTGGGCTACCCTATTCCTATACGAAACAACAACGCAAGCACCAATACCTAAACTAATAATTAAAAAAATTATTAGTACATAAAAATAAGACATGTGTTTGTCCTGGTATGACTAATAGTAGGTTCGCCGGAGTATGTCGATGGAAGATAAGGTAGTGAAGTAGGTGACGAAGGTACATATTTTCCTTTGTATTTAACGATAGCTGTGGTCGTCGTGTTATGATCATATTCCATGTTAATATAACTGGAATATTCTCTAGCAGCCATGTAATAGTGGTCCGGCTTTTGGTTGGCCTCCAAAATGCAATCGATTGAATGTTGTGTCTTTATCCCTACATAGTCCACCATTGAACTCATTGGCTTTGTATGCCATCCATTTATTCCAACTTTCGTTAGCTTGTGATTTGCAATCCCAAAGACCAGAGTTTTGCCCACTGCAGCATTTATTAGTCGCAGTAGATAACTGTTCCCTGGCTCAACTTCTATCTTGAAAGTTTCTGTGAGATGAAAAATAGCTATCAATTAATATTGTAATATTCCAATACCATAAAAAAAGTGAAGGATCAAATGAACAATAAATGCTATACTATCAACTACCGAACAGAAAAGGAAAGACGTGCATGTAGAATCTTTTCTTTGGTTTTCAAATTGACAGAATGTTTATGTAAAAAAAGTTATAAGAGAAATCAATTAGTATTATATTGATTTCAACGATTAGTATCAGTGGTTAAATTCCTACCATTATTTGAGCAAGGATAAAGATCTCCTGGCTGACCGTTAATAGGGAAAGCATCCGAATTAGGAAGCTTGCCATCAGAGGCAGTATATTCCGATACAATCTCATGAACATCTCGTTTCCACCACTGGCCTGTGAGTATCAAACAAAATGAAAATACGTTAAAGCACTTGGACGTGTATGCAAGAAATTAAATACTACTAGTACGATTTAAACAAAATTAATTTATATTGATTTTTTGGAATTAATACCTAGAATGATTGGAATTTCTTCGTAAGACTTTGGAAAAGGATATGGAGTTCCGGGCTTGGGATAAACGATCAGGGCACCGTGAACTGTGGCACTTTGCCACATATCTTTTGCATGCCACCACAATGTACCATCTACATCATCAGATAATGTAATATTTTTCCTAATTGAAGTGCCTGCTTCAATTAATTAACCATTGATATGTTGTATGATGCGGGTCTAATCTCAGGTGCCTGCCTCCACGCCTGCGTATCATTGAACATAACTAAAATTAGTATTGAGTCACGTACGTGTAGAGAGAAGAAAAACAAGTTTAATTAGTAATATATACACTCACATGAAATGGTCATGTTGTTTTTGCCTTTATTCTCAACATCTACGGCCACGGTTTCTCCCCCTTGAGCGTATATCGTTGGTCCGGGGAATTGCTTGTTGACGGTGAGAATATTCTTTGATATGCAAAGCCTCTCGAAAGAATCTTCCTCAACCTGCATGCCATGCACGCAATATTAGTCACACAAAAAATAAAATCTAATTTTGAAAGAAATTAAATGAAGATATTGTAAAATATTACTAATACCATAAAGTGATGGGAAAACTGTGCTGCTGAGGTTGTCATAGTTTGAAGAACGCAATCGAGAAATATTATCAACACAATAAACTGTTTTATAAGTTGTATCGCTTCAGCCATCATTTTCAATATCAGTGTGATAGAAAAAACTAGAGAGAGAGTTTGATGTATATAAGAGTAACAGGGATTTGTATTGATTGGAAATAACCAAGTTACAACTGAAATTCTAATTAAATTACTGATAGATTTGAAAGGTTTACTCTTTTCTGTGTGAAAGCATGAGACCAAGCCAACGCCTTTATATATACAAACAAAAGTCCTTTTTTGACACCCTTTCGTAACCCATCAGCTAAAAAAGGGGCTCTGGAAAACTTTCCTAAAATGGATATATTCATAATGGATTATTTGTTTTTCGTTTTATGTCAATTTCACACTCTATATACGACTCTCGCTTTCTAATTGGTTGTTTTTATAGTATTAATTGGTTTATGTTTTTATACTAGTGTATCAGTGGTATTTGCTTCTCCTGATAGCTTGGTCAAGATAAAATTGACTAAAAGAAAAGAGTGAATGGAGTAAATAATAATACTAGCAGTTACTCCCTCCCAAATTTACAATCACTTTAACTCAAAAAAAAAATTAAAAAAAATTACTCCATCACTTTAGGAATTCAAGACTAAGACAATTATTTCCAACGGTATCCTTTATATAAGAATGCTCAATATTCAAGAAAAAAGATTAATACTTTTATTAAATTAGAGTAACTTAGTAAACTATATATAATTTATTATTTTCTTTAATGGGCGTGAAAATAGTGAAACGACATACAATAGGACCGGAGTAGATATTACAAGAGTTTAAGTATATATATATATATATATATATATATATATATATATATATATATATATATATATATATATATATATACGAAAGTGTAAAAAAAAAAAAATTACACAATAAAGTTATCAGAAAATTATTTTTAAGTAAATCTCTGATAAACATTTAGTATAGAACTGATAATTAACTCCTATGACATGTTAAAAATTGAATGATAATATAGAAATATATCAGTTGCCTAAACTTAAATCCTAAAATTATGAACCGCTACTATGTAGCCTTATTTATTAACCCCAACTACCTCACTAAGACGGTTGGAACGTGACATGTAAATGACATATTAGAGCTATGATCAGATTCGGTAGACTTCATCATATAATAGGTAGGAAAAAAATAAGAGAAATAAATCAGAAGAAGGAAAATTCACATTCATACGACATTAATTTGTGAACTCTTATCAGAATCAAGTTGATGTCCTCCCATAAATAGGTAGAATTAAAGAAGTTAATTAAATAGTAACAGAAAATTTCTAGAGTTGGATATGTCTTTAATTTCTACTATCAGGAATCACTTTTACTTCCTCTCTTAAGAAGAGGAAAAAGAAGAGAAGTAAATAAGAAGCAAAAAACTTTAATTTTCCTTCCGTAAGAAGCAAAAACCGGGGGGGGGGCGGGGGGGGGTGGGAGGAATATGAAAATACCTTTCTATATATAAAATTTAACGTAAGTTTCTCTCTCTCTGGGACCAAAAAACAAATTAACAACGGAAAAGGACCAAATATACATCTAATCTATTGGAAAAGGGTCAAATATCTATCTTATCTTTGGCTTACAATATATCCCTGCCAGATATATCTTATTGGTCAAATATATCTCTAAATCCGTTAAAGTTGTTCAGGTGAACATCCAATCTTATGTGGCAGAAGCATTTGATAAAGGTGGATCTGTGTCCATGCCACCCCATTTTACCCCTCCTTATATTTATTCTTCCACCACTAAAATCTCTTCCCCTCCACGCTTCATTGCCACCAGCTACCGCCATATAGTTAAAAGCTCTAGTTCTCGGCGGTTTATCGACTCTATTATAAAATCTTAATCATAGTACGCTATAATATCTTGATATATCGTAAAGAGAAATATAGGTTGCTCATGTGTATGAATAGATTCGACAAAAGATGCGAATCCATTGCAAAAGTCAATAGTCAGGATAAGAGTTTCGTTTTACGCTAATCGACTGAGCAAATAACTAACAAGTAGCTAGCTTTTTGCAATTTCCCCACCTAATATGGTCCAAATAAATGGTCAGGAAAACCAATTAGAAAATTTAAAAGCAAAGGAAACTCAAACAGAATCTACCAAATTGAAACAAGTAACTGTTCAACTTTTTACTCACTATATTAGTTTTATCAAATATTTTATTTGTCATCCATTTAAAGTAAATCATCCTTGTTGCTCAGGCCAGATTCCCTCTTTTTTCCAATTCATTTTTTTTGTCCTTTTTTTCTTTTCTTTCCGCGTTAGTGAGGGAAGCAATGGCTTATCCACAGAAATGAATCAGCAAACGAAATGCAGTCTCATTGCAAAAAAAATATTCAGATCCCCCTGATTTGAGATATTACAACCCCTCTAATTTCTTTTCTTAATTGATTCAATATTCTGAAAAGGCCATCTCGGTAT